>NC_136267.1:22627864-22722736 GCF_964187855.1 Myxine glutinosa | reverse complement strand
AAGAACGTTCCCTCTTGTCGGCCCAATGCTCAATGCCACAAGCAAATTTATAACATTCAGGATGAAATTACAACTGTAGCATCGCCATAAAAGTGATTTGGGATTGGTCCGACCTCCGGGAGCCCTATTCACAATAGAGGGTTAAATTGTACAATTGAAGAAAAGGTGTGTGTGTGTGTGTGTGTGTGTGTGTGTGTGTGTGTGTGTGTGTGTGTGTGTGTGTGTGTGTGTGTGTGTGTGTGTGTGTGTGTGTGTGTGTGTGTGTGTGTGTGTGTGTGTGTGTGTGTATTTCTATGTGTATATATATATTTCTATGTGTATATATATATTTCTATGTGTATATATATATTTCTATGTGTATATATATATTTCTATGTGTATATATATATTTCTATGTGTATATATATATTTCTATGTGTATATATATATTTCTATATGTATATATATATTTCTATATGTATACACAAAGAATTAAGTTAAGCACCCCCCCCCCGTTTTTTTACAACCTCGCACATTACAAGTTTGTTGTCGTCAAAACAGTGTAATATACCCATGATATTGCTATATTTTCTGGAGAAGTGATATTATGGTCACATAAAAACATAACAATCATGCCGTTTTCAATATTTTATTCTGAATAATTTAAGGTGAAATTTTTTGGGAATTTTAGGCATATTTTCACCTCAATTTAAGTATGGAGCTATAGGTCCATCACGGACAGTGTGGATGACGTTTATGTTTTCTAACGTACAGTCATTGTTCTGAGAAGACCTCTAGCGATCTTTGCGTCAATAACGTGTGTAGGACCCACGTGATCGGATCACTGATTCAACCAATCACATTTTTTCACTTTGATCACTCAATTTCATCAATGGATAATTGCTAATGTCATACCAATCATTATTTGATCTCACATACCTTAGAATATATGCCAATGTATACATATACACAAAGAATATATATTAGGGGGTGCTTACCTTAATTCGTTGTGTAGGGGTGCTTAACTTAATTCTTTGTGTATATGTGTGGGAGTGGGAGGGGGGAGGGGGGAGGGGGAGAGGGGAGAGGGGAAAGAGGGGGGGGGGGGAGGGGGAGAGGGGAAAAGAGGAGGGGGAGAAGAGGGGGGGGGATGGGGAGAAGAGGGGGGGGGGATGGGGAGGGGGGGGGGAGGGGAATGGGGGGGAGGGGAAAAGAGGGGTGGATGGGGAGGGGGAGGGATGGGAGGGGGAAGGGGGTGGGATGGGGTGGAGGGGGAGGGGGTGAGGGGAGGGGAGGGGGGTGAGGAAGGGGTAGGGGGAAAGGGAGGAGCATGGGGGAAGGGGTGGGGTGGAAAGGAAGGGGTAGGGGGGGAAAGGGAGGGGCGTGGGGGAGGGGGGTGGGGAAGGGTAGGGCAGAAAGGAAGGGGTAGGGGGGGAAGGGAGGGGTAGGAGGGAAAGAGAGGAGCATGGGGGAAAGGGAGGGGAGGGGGGGGATGGGGAAGGGGTAGGGTGGAAAGGAAGGGGTAGGGGGAAAGGGAGGGGCATGGGGGAAGGGGAGGGGAAAGGGGAGAGGGGGAGAGGGGAAGGGGAGGAGGGTAGGGTGGAGGGGGAAGGGTAGGGGGAGGGGAGGGGGGGAAGGAGGGAGGGGGAGGAGGGAAGGGGAGGGGAGGGATATAGATGGTTACTGGCAATAATTGATCACATCCACAAATGATGTAATCCACACAATTTATGTACTTTACATAACGTTAATAGGAATACATGGCCGTGTAGATGGGAAATACAGTTTGTTTGAAATAAATCACAAATATCAGATGAAAGTGAAAAAAAACCTATGTGGTGTGAATGGCAATGTTCCTCGCTGAAATGTGAAAAAACTGAATTACGTGTGAACGCATAACTGTAAGATTATGGCGGCAAAGTTGGAACATCACGTGATCGCTCTGAGCGAATCAGCGCGCTGCTATGCGACCAGCTCAAATGCCGTGTATAATGTTCCTTGCTGAAATGCGCTGAGGTAAATATGAATAAAAAATTCGATATATTTTCACTTTTACGTTTTGGCTAACTCGCTCGCGAACCTGACGAAGATCCTGAGCAAGGATCGCTACGTTATGCTAACGCTACATTATGCTAACGCTACGTTAGCTACGCTACGTTACGCTACATTCGCTACATTATGGCTAAAAATATGGATCTAAAGATGAAAGAAAAAAAAACCTATGTGGTGTGAATGGCAATGTTCCTCGCTGAAATGTGAAAAAACTGAATTATGTGCGAACGCATAACTGTGAGATTATGGCGGCAAAGTTGGAACATCACGTGATCGCTCTGAGCGAATCAGCGCGCTGTTCTGCCATTCTGATCATAATATTCCTCGCTGAAATGCGCTGAGGTAAAAATATGGTTTAAAAATATTATGAAATACATTTTTAGGTCGACCATGTTCGTACCAGGCTCAATGGCCATGTTTGTGCCAAATATCAAGTTCGTGAGCCTCTCTGTTTAGGAGTCTATCGGTAACATTACACACACACACACACACACACACACACACACACACACACACACACACACACACACACACACACACACTGTGTTTTATATATTATAGATATAGAAAATATATATATATATATATAATGATACCTTCGTCTAAGGATATGAATGAAAGCAACAAATGAGGCTCGGAGAGGTTAGTGGTCTGTTTATTGGCACTTTATAACAGCAGCTCGTAAGGCGGCAATGGCCATTTTTACGTCATGCTACGTGAGACACGAGTCATTGATAATAATCGTGTGATAGCCACATACCTGTCGTCGGTAACAGAATCCTCGCTGTGCATACCCAGCTTTGAACCGGCATGGGAGTATTTTGTAAAATGGCATTGAAACAAATGGATTGTGACTCGTACAATCTGACCAAATCCAAAAGCTGCACTAAAACTGCCAAGTACAAACAAAAGGTGGGTGTTTCGACAAAATATACGCAGCTTCAAGGCGCTAATGACACGAGTCTCTGCGCTCATTTCATGCACTGCACTTGGCATTGTAGGGACTCTTCAGTTGTTCACTCTGGGATTTGTCAATATCGGATAGCATTCTTCAAAAAAGAAAGGAAGCAAGAGTTGGACTGCCCACTTGAGATGACACTTCCTAACAAGATATTGGTGTTTATATCGTTGAGCGGTTTAAATTTTTTCTTGTTACCACCGACATGCAAACGTATTACCACCGACAAATCTTTTTTTCTTCCCCCCCCCTCCCCTCCCCCCCCCCCCCTCCCCCCTTCCCCCCCTCGTGTTTCCATGAAGTTTTTACGGTGTAGCCCATCGGGCGAAGCCGTCTAGAACAGTGTTTGTCTGTCCGTATGTATGTTCCCTCACACGTATACCAATCAGAGCTGAGGATATGGTCACATGACAGGGTGCTGTGATTACGTCTGATGTCATTACGGCATACGGCGGCTGACTCTCCACACGCCGCCATTTTGATGTGTATGCCGTTCATGCCGAACATATAGTCGAACATGTCACATATCACAATTGCCATGCTCTACCTTTCCGTTTTTCATTCAGTGTGAAACACAAACAAACCGATTGTTAAAATGATCATGAAATATCGAAAGCATCGACGTTACGGCTCTTCCATCAATACGGTACAGTACGTATAGGCCTTAGGCGTTATGACTCGTCTTCGGACTCCTTCTGACAAATTAAGCCCAGGTTTCTTAATACAGTAGTGTATCCTTTCAGTAGTATCGTTTTTGCAATAATAATAATAATAATAATAAAATAGTAAATATAACCATAACACTTTAATCCCGATGTCGTGAATGGAAAGTTGATGGATTGAAGTGGTGTATCCGCGGAAGTAAGGAATTCAGCTCGGCTGGGGTTTGAACCGCTGACCTCACATACATGAAGCAAACGCTCTAACTATTACACCACCGAGTCTGGTATAAATGGTGGAAATTGATCGAAAATCTTGTGGAAAATCTTGTATCTTGTGCAAAAAGGAAAATAATTGCACATGACTACTTAAAAGGGATGTTGGAGAAACTGAGAAGGTGAGGAAGAGTTGGTTGGGACGATGTTGGAGCAAGAGGATGCAAGGGAATGGCAAATGCATCTATTGCCCTTGATAAAAGAATAGTAAGATTGTTTTTAGACTCAAATGTATAAAATTACTTCTTGAACTTTAAAAATAAACTTTAAGAGGATTTTGGACAGCAGCATTTTTGGTGCTCATTCCAAGTTGCAAAATAATGATCAGGGCATCATTTTATCAAAGGTATTAATTTTTGCAGCCGTACTACTACTTTGTGGGACAACTTTTTAAATTTTATTTTTCTGCAACATCCTGAGGCTTTTAGTGTGCCCTATAGGTATTTTTCACGGATGACGATGCATTTACATTTAGGAGGCAATGGATAAAGTAACTTGCATTTCCTTATGTTAAGTTGTGGTTGTAGTGTCACGAGGCAGGTACTCGGATTTTGAGGATGTCGGCCAAAACAAATCGAGGATAAGTGATGGAAGCATGGTTATTTAATGGATTGTTGTTTGCAGCAGGTAATATGAGTGTAATGAAATTTAAGAGTTAACCGTGTAAGAGTAGAGCGAAATGAAAAAAAAAAGAAAAAAAAAAAGGTCTTGAGTTAATTTTACTAATTTTTTTATTTATTATTTTAAAATTCTCACTTTCTCTTCTGCCACTGTCGCATCTCCAATTTTTTTTTTTTTGGCAGGTGAATGAGCTGTCAAGCGTGCCTCCACCAGTCATTCTTTTACCTGATGACTTCAAGGCTTCTAGCAAGGTGAAGGTGGACAATCATCTCTTCAACAAGTATGTATGTTGGAGGTGGTCATGTTGAAAATAGAGATAATGTAAACTTTAGGAAATAAAGAATTGCCCTGTGGGTGTGAAAAGGTGTGATTGTGTAATGAGAAGGTGCTGTGTCAAAAGCAAATCCCACTACAAGTGCCAACGCTACAAGTAGCCATGAGTTGGGAGCTAAATTGAGAAAAGGAGATGGTATCTGAGGAGCTGAGGAGAAAACATCAGTAAAGAGGATGAAGAAGAGGTGGTAAGTGAGGGGAGAAAAAGTGACATATACAAGGCGTATCGAGGACTGGGTGGTAAGACATTTTGCTATCTTTGCATACATGTTGTTTAATATATTTAACCTTTATTCATAGCGCAATGCTTTATAGTTTATAGTATCTCCAAGGTCAATTAGGTCTCTATTGAACATTCAAAAACGGAAAAAACATTTGAGTTGCTGAAATATTTTGGCTCTTTCAACATAAAGTTTGTCGGGGGAACTTTCATTTATTAAAGCTAAAACTAGAGTGAATTCGATGGCGTGCCGTCATAAATCCCCACACTTCCCATCTAAAGCAAGGTTGAAAGATGGAAAAAAGTTCCACCAGGAATGACACAATATCAAATTTTGAGTTAAGTTATTTTTCCTCGTTTTGATCCATGTGACCCCAAGTCCTCACTCTCTGGGCATCAACTGGGGGTCAAATCCCAAAAAATCGTTACATGTTTCATGTGTGCCCCAATCTTAATGGCATATACAGTTTCATTTAAAATGTTTAAAAATTGTGCCCGTGATTGCATTTTTTGGTATTTGGCTTTTGACCCCACGCCAGGGGGCAGGGCCAAAATGACACTGCTCTTGCACCTTTCCATGTGGTGATCATAACTACCAAGTTTGGTGAATTTCTGCCCAACCGTTTAGGAGGAGATATTGTGACGGGCAGACATTCCGACAGAGAGAAAGACAGACAGACAGACAGACGTAGCCGATTACAATATAGTTACGGATCTCGGTTTTGGCACTCCCCTTACCGAGGGGGGTTTAATCCCCTCGTCTTTCACACTGGCCGTCCGAGTCCTAGAAGGTACGGCGCTCCTTTGCGAGGGGTGAGGTTGACCAGGGTGACTGGTCAATGGAGTCCCAGATACCTTCGCCAACCTCGCCGCAAAGCAGGACACTACTTCTGCTCGAGCCACGGACAAGATGGAAGATTGCTGAGCGGTTTAGCAATCCGCAGCTCGAGCCATTAACAAAGGATTAACCCGACTCCGAGCGTTTGGCCAAAATCGCGCCACAGGTACTCAATGGGGAAAGATTAAAGCGACCGGATGAGAGGAAGCCAAAGAACCAAAAAGGGTAAAGGAGGAACACAGGTTTATTTACTATCTACAAGAAATGAAGAAGAAACAAAAGGTGAGACTGTACAGGAAGAGGAAGAAGCAGATACACAGGGCAAACGTTAAAACAGTCTTATATTATACCCCAGGACAAAACAAACAGACTCACACGACAGGGAATGGCAGGAAGGAATGGCTGGAAGGAGAAGAAGGTTCAGGCAGGTGATATGGTAGGAAGGTCCGGGCCGGTGCGCAGCGTTGAGGTTGGCTCCAGTCCACGCTCCGGGCTCGAGGCGAAACCCGGCGGCAGCTGCACGTATTCGTTTCACGTGGTCGGGGCTTTCCGAAGCAGCTCGTCAAAGAGCTCCGCGCAGCTTCGTCTCTCTCAGCCAGACCCCACCACGCGCCGTCTCCAACCCAAGTCGACTCTCTCAAAAGGCTTGCGCTGGCGCTTATATTACGTGCTTCCAGATCAATGCGCGCTTCATAGAGCCACGCCCGTGATGGTATTTCGTCAGCCCTGGTTGGCTGGTAAGGGCTCGCTGGCTCCACCTCTGATGGTGCGTCGACGTGCCACACCTTGTTCTTGTGGTCCCGCCCCCTTCTTCCTCGGCTTGAGACCGCATGTTTAATGGCGGTTTGGGGCCAACAACCGAATCAAGGCAAGGAGCAGCGAACGCTGTCCTATTGTTACTTTGAAGAGCGGGTGAGACGATTGGGGAAATTGAAAGGGGCCTATCTTATTTGATTCATGCAATGCAGATTCAACTATTGGGAACAGATCCTTAACTGAAACACACAATAATGAAATAACTACAGAGAGGTCCTATGGTTCGCGACGTGTTGTACATGGACTAACTAGGGTGCGATTTTTAACAAAGCCAATTGATGGGGATATTTACAGGGGACCATTTATAAGGGAAACATTTACTAAAATTTACTAGTGAAGGTTCTAAAAACCGTAACAATATTTTCAAAAAGCTTGGGGATCATTAACATCTTGTTTTGTTATTGTTTCCATCTGCTTGGTGAATAAGATGGTTTGAGTTACTTTGGAGTTTACCAGTTGGGTAAACATAATGGACAGTGTTAGTTGTTTGCTTTAAAATATTAACTTCTCAAGCTTGTGGTTATCACCGTAAACATTCTCCGAGTACATTTGTTTATATTTTAATTGCAGCATCACCTTCCTTTTGATGTATTCTCATTACAATGGATGGGACTGTGCAGAGTGAGGTAATAACCCTGAGTACTCACAAGTTTTCTTTGTTTGTATTTATTTATCTGTTGACTTTATTATTCTCCCCGCCGCACCCCCATACGACCATGTTCAAACTTTAATATACGTACTGTACAAGGAAAGTTGACACAGGAGGAGGCCATTTGGCCCATCATGCCTATCATCAGCACATTAATCAAATTGATCAGTTTATCAACTTGTTTTCACTGGTGGGATGTGGAGAGGAGAACGTAGGAGAAGACATAGGGATATTGTGTGTGTGCACGCGTGCTTTATTTTTATGGGTTGGAGGAGGGGGTTAGGGTTAGGGTGTGGTGAAAGTGGTTGTAGGGTGAGAAATGAAAAAGCACCGACAGCTACACATTCCCTTTTTGATGAGTCCCTCTCACAGATGTCACAATCTCTCTACACATCTACAACGCCTTCATAAAGTATTCACACCCCTTGACTTTTTCACATTTTGTTATGTTACAGCCTGAATTTAAAATGGATTGAATTGAGATTTTTTTTGTCACCGATCTACACAAAATACCCCATAATGTTTAAGTGGATTTTTTTTCAGTATTTCGGTATTCAAGTCAATAAGTATTCAACCCCTTTGCTATGACACTCTAAATTGAGCTCAGGTGCCAATCTTTGGATAACCTGGGGAAATGTAGTAAAAATGATCAATGTATTATAATGTAGGCAAAGTATAAAGTCCTGCGTAATAGCCAAAAATGATACCAATGTGGGTGTATTTAATGATGTTCTGGCGAGCATACGGCGCAGGAGAGTCACTTGTGAGGGTGGGTTGGCAGGGATTGTTAATGGAGTGCTAAAATAAATATGCCACAAGAGCGTGCGATGATAAAGTGAACAATAAATTGAGGTTTATTAACGGAAAATTGGTGTATACATTCGGGGCAAAAATGAAAACGAGCAAGAGTGCTGTGGTTTTGTTCCCTACGGCGGATGGACCATGTCTAACAATAGCTGCGTGAGGCAAAATGAAATAACCCACCAGCCAACTGAATCCTTTTTTGTGCTCAAAGTACTTCCTGCTGAGTGACAAAAAGAGGGTTCTTGGGCACAAATTGTTGGGGAAAAAGTGGATTGTGTGGCCGAATGAACTTCAGAAAATGTGCACAAAGTGCCCTGACAGAAGAAAAACAAAGCCAATTGTGAAAGAAAAGAATATTCGTATATTATAAGATACAACAACGGTGCTCCCGAGAGCGCATATCTCCACCAGGCTGAACAGTTTACGTTTTATATCCCACTGATAGGCCAGATCTGCATCCGGACCTGAACCACAATGTAATCAGCTTGTTCCTGTCACTTATCCAACTCATCCACCAAGTTTTGTCATAACCCGTCCACAACATTTTGAGATGTCATGCTACAGTGCATTCAGAAAGTATTCAGACCCCTTCACTTTTTTCACATTTTGTTATGTTGCAGCCTTATGCTGAAATCGTTTAAATTCATATTTTCCCTCATCAATCTACACTCAATACCCCATAATGACAAAGAGAAAACAGGATTTTAAAAAGTTTTGCAAATTTATTAAAAAGAAAAAACTGAAATATCACATTGACATAAGTATTCAGACCCTTTGCTATGACACTTGAAATTTAGCTCAGGTGCCTCCCATTTCTCTTGATCATCTTTGAGATGTTTCTACACCTTGATTGGAGTCCACCAGTGGTAAATTCAATTGATTGGACATGATTTGGAAAGGCACACTCCTGTCTAAATAAGGTCTCACAGCTGACGATGCATATCAGAGCAAAAACCAAGCCATGAGGTCGAAGGAACTGCCTGCAGAGCTCAGAGACAAGATTGTGTCGAGGCACAGATCTGGGGAAGCCTACAAAAAAAATCTCTGCTGCATTGAAGGTTCCCAAGAGCACAGTGGCCTCCATAATTCTTAAATGGAAGAAGTTTGGAACAACCAGGACTCTTCCTAGAGCTGGCCGCCCGGCCAAACTGAGCAATCGGGGGAGAAGGGCCTTGGTAAGAGAGGTGACCAAGAACCCGATGGTCACTCTGGCTGAGCTCCAGAGATCCTGTGTGGAGATGGGAGAAACTTCCAGAAGGACAACCATCACTGCAACACTCCACCGATCTGGGCTTTATGGCACCACCTCCACCTTAACAGTTCATCAGCAACTATCGGGGATGCCACCTACAACACCTGCAACCTCTGTAAGGCCACTCCACCCACACAAAAATACATTATGGAAGACTGTGTGATCCTGTCTCCCTAAGGCAAGAGCACAACATAATAGATGTGAGGGAGGTGTTGGTCACGCCTGGGAGATCGATTGCCTATCTCTGTGCTGTTTCACGGGGCTATCCGACAACTTCATCACAATACAATGAATGAAAAAGGAATGAATATAGATATATATATATGTATAGATATATATATATAGATATATATAGATCGATTTAAGGCCACCTTCCCCCGCTAGAGCGGGGGTTAGCCTTCGGGTCCCGTGACAATCATGGTTCCCTGTTTGAGGCAATGTTTTTATGGCCGGATGCCCTTCCTGACACCGACCCTCAGTCGCCTCGTATGATGTGCAGGGATACGGTGTACCTATTCTAAATCGGGGTATACACCGGGATCATTCATCCCAGCAAGCTGGTACTCAATTTGCCGACCTCGGAAGGATGACAGGCTGAGTCAACCCCCCTGGCATTAATTCAGCGATCGACCAGGATTCGAACTCAGGATCCTAGGATCCCAAGGCTGCACCCTAACCGCTAAGCCAACACCAGGCTACTGTACTGTATAGGTAATCAGCAGAAGAGCCTTCTTTTTGATGGTGCTACTTATTTGATCTTCTACTCAATTTCTCTCATTTTTCTATTAAATGTCTTTTTTTATTATTTAATAATATTTGGGCTTAAAGTTTGGGGTGCCGGAATGTATCTCATTGACTTACATGTAATAAACTGTTCACCGTTTGCGATTTCATCATTCACAGAAGTTTACAGCAAAGTAACTCGCGTGGATGGCGAGGTTTTACTGTACTGTCTGTATGTATGTCTATGTATGTATGTATGTATGTATGTATATATATATATATAGATATATATAGATATATATAGATATATGTATAGATATATGTATAGATATATGTATAGATATATGTATAGATATATGTATAGATATATGTATAGATATATGTATAGATATATGTATAGATATATGTATAGATATATGTATAGATATATGTATAGATATATGTATAGCTATATGTATAGATATATGTATAGATATATGTATAGATATATATATATATAGATATATATATATATATATACAACAACATGCATTTTAAAAGGCCATTTTCCCTACTAGAGCAGGGGTTAGCCTTGCGGTCCCCTGACAATCTTCTCCATTTTGGAGAAGACAATCTTCTCCAGACAATCTTCTCCTTCTCCTTGTCCATCCTTTTAAAAGGACAACTATACTCCGCACATCCACCGAACCATTCGCATTTCCACCCTTTCCAGCCTTCGTTGCTGCTCCACGTTCATTACCCATGTCTCGCTCCCATAAATCATAACACTTCTCACACATGCAGCATACACCTTTCCCTTCAGCTTCAACGACACTCCCCTCCTCGTCAGCACGCCACTCAGTTCCCGAAACTTCTTCCATGCATATCTCACTCGAGCAACCGTTGCAGAGTCTGATCCACCTTCTCCATTCGGAATTTCTCCTAGGTAACAAAATGTTTTCACACCTTCCAGCTTCACGCCATCTCCAAGATCCAACTCAACATTTCCTCCATCTGCAGCTCCCTCTGTGCACACCTTACACGTGAATGTAGCTGCCACACTGGTTAATGACCCTCTCAAACCACTACATTTTTGATGAACCCACTCAGCACACATTGTACATTGAATGGAATTCACTCCGACACCCTTCCTGCACACAGCACATGGCCACTTCCCAGTTCTTTCCACCTCACCACATGCTTTACCACTTGCCATCACCTTCATCTTTCCTATATTCACCTTCAGACCTTTTGTCTCCATACATTCCTTCCACTTGTTCATCTATTCCTTCAGTCCATCCATACTTTCCGCAATCAACACCAGATCATCTGCATACAACAACTCCCACGGTAAACCCGCCTTTACGTTCTGAGCCAGCACCTCCATCACAGCTACAAATAGTAGTGGACTTAGTACCGACCCCTGATGCACTCCCACCTTCACCTCAAACTCACCACTGTTTCCGTCCTTCGTCCTTACAGATGTGCGCGCTCTTTTGTACATTGCCATCACTACTTTGATCAACCATTCCTCCACTCCTAACTTCCTCAATGCCCATGTCAATACTTTGCGTGGAACCCTATCGAATGCTTTCTCCAGATCAACAAACCCAAGAAACAACTTTTTCCTCTTCTCCATGGACTTCTCCTGCAACTGCCTCGCAATGAAAAGCGCGTCTGTCGTGCCTCTTCCTGGCATAAATCCAAACTGCATTTCTTCGATCTTCACTTTCTTCCTTATCCTCCTCTCCAACACCCTTTCCAATACCTTCATTCCATGCTCCAATAACTTTATCGCTCGGTACGAGACACACTCCAGAGGGTCACCTTTCCCCTTGTATAGAGGGACGAGGGTACTCGGTTCCCAATCCACTGGAATGTGGCCTTCTTTCACCACCAGATTACAGATCTCTGTCATTCTCTTCACACCCCAACTTCCTGCTGCCTTCAACATATCTCCCACAACTCCCGTCGGCCCTCCCGCTTTTCTACCCTTCATTGCTTTTATCGTTCTCGGTTATCTTCTCTGCCGGTCCTAAAACTGGGTTACTCTCTATGTTGCCATCCCATTCATTCTCTGTATTCAACAGCATTTCCATATATATTTTCCATCTTCCTTTAATTCCATCTGGGTCGACAACGATTTGTCCCACTTCATCCTTCAAGCAACTCACCCCCATCACATCACACCTCTCTTTCGCTATCTGCTTTGCAATCCTGAATACTGCTTTCTGGCCCTCTTCCGAATCCAAGCGTTCTCCGAACATTTTCCTACATGCCTCCTGCGCCTTTGCTACCTCTTTCTTTGCAGCCTTCCTGGCTGCCTTATAACTTTCATGCTCTGCTGTTTCTGCTCCCGTACCCTTCGCCTTCTGCCACTCCTTGAACTTCTTCCTCTTCTCGTCAATCCTCTTTCCAACTTCATCATCCCACCACCATGTTTCCGAGTGCCTCGGTGGTCCTTTTGTCCATCCACACCAACGTCACCAACGGCTCCCAACAGACTAGCTTTCATTGACATCCAACCACTTTCAAGCTCAACCACATCATCCTCGACCCCACTCAGCCTCTCTTTTAATGCCTCCCTTACTGTCACCTCTTTCAACCTCCACACCTTCATTCTCGTTTGGTACTTCACCCGCCGAGCTCTCCTCGCACCTTTCACCCTTATGTCGCAGACAACCAAGTGGTGCTGTGAAACAGCCTCCTCCCCCGGGATCACCTTTGTGTCCCGGAGGTGCCCCCTATCTCGCCTACGCACCATCAGGTAGTCAACGGTTGTCGTCGACCCACCTGACGTGTATGTAACAAGCTTATTATCCTCTTTCTGGAACTGAGTATTACAAATCAGCTCCATCAGCAAACTCCAAAATCCTTTCACCTTCTCCATTTCTCACACCATATCCGTAACCCCCATGAACTCCGTCAAAACCATCCATACTCCTTCCCACATGTCCATTTAGGTCTCCTCCTACCACAACAACTTCCTCATCTTTCACGTTTTCCATCAGCTTCTCTATCGCACACCAGAACTTGTCCTTCTCTTCATCGCTTGGACCAACCTGCGGAGCATATCCCGACATGACGTTAACCAAGAGCTTTCCAATCATCATTTTCACCATCATCAACCTATCACTCACTCCAGTCACACTCACCACACTGTCTACAAACTCCTCAGAAAACAGGACACCAACACCATTCACGCCCTCCAGGCACCCTTGCCACATAAACTTGTATTTCTGTCCCTGCCTACCCTTCACCATTCTCACACCACTTCCCTTCCATCTCGTCTCTTGCACACAACATATGTCCACTCTTCTTCTGACTAATACTTCCACCACTTCTCCTGATCTCCCTGTCATTGTCCCTACATTCCATGTCCCAAACCTCAGAAACCGATCTCCACTTCAGGCTGTACCCTGCCCATATGTAGTTGTAATTGTCATGGTTCTCTTTTTGAGGCAATGTTTTTATGGCCGGATGCCTTTCCTGACGCCAATCCTCTTAGTCGTCTCTTACGACACGCAGGGATACGGTGTACCTATTCTAATCCAGGGTTTACACTGGGAAACGTTTAAAACATGGAAATTCTGGGGGGGGGGGGGGGGAGGGCAGCATCAGCATCACGGCTGCGGTTTAAAACATATTTAAATCATATTTAAACAAAACCATGAAAAACAATTTGGGCTCAGAGAACAAACAAGCTCGAAGAGACTCGAGGTGCGAACAAAAAAACGACCTAATTACACACAAATTTGCAACAACGACAAAACCAACTAATTACACAGACACGAACGGGAAAACACTCAAACTTTGATGCCGTGGAGAGATCGAAGCAAGCCTCGTCGCTCGAGGGACCGGAAGTCGGAGATATATATATATATAGATATATATATATATATAGATATATATATATATATATAGATATATAGAAAGATATATATATATATATATATATATATATATATATATATTATATATATATATATATATATATATATATATATATATATATATATATATATATATATATATATATATACATATATATATATATATATATATATAGATATATATATATATATATATATATATATATATATATATATATATAGATATATAGATATATAGATATATAGATATATAGATATATATATATAGATATATATATACATATATAGATATATAGATATATATATACATATATAGATATATATATATATATATAGATATATAGATATATATATATACATATATAGATAGATATATATAGACATATATAGATAGATATATATAGACATATATATATATATAGATATAGATAGATATATATAGATAGATATATAATATATATAGATAGATATATAGATATAGATAGATATATATAGATATAGATATAGATAGATATATATAGATAGATATATATATAGATAGATTCTATATATATATATATATATATATATATATACAGTGGTACCTCGGCTTACGAGTGCCCCAACGTACGAGTTTTTCGGGATACGAGCCGTCGCTCGGGCGGTTTGTTGCTTTGGGATACGAGCCGAGATCCGATGTACGAGCTCAAAAAATTTATTTTTTTGAATTTTCCGGTTGTGGCTTCCGGTTCCGGTCACGCGGTTATCTTGCCGTGAAAGCATCTCTGCTTGGATATAAAACACGCAATCGTCGAAATACATGAGCGAGGAATCTCCTTGCTCCAGCCGGTGACGTCATCGGCGGGGATCCCCGCCTCCAGAGTGGCTGGTCACGTGACCGCCAAAGCGTGTCGCGCGTGCGGGTATAATGAGCTACACCTGTGGATCACGTGACCACGGAAGCACGCCTCGCTTGAGAGGCATGGCTTTCGGTTTGCGTTTTGCTTTATAAGGCGCGATAAATGGGCTTTTGAGTGTTAGCGGTTCATGGCGTTGACGGTTCATGGCGGTTCATGGCGGTTGACGGTTCATGACGGTTCATGACGGTTCATGGCGTTGACGGTCAAAAACCCATTACATCAATTTTACCAGGCACTGTACAGTAAGTACAGTGGACACCAAATGCACGGTGGAAGGCTAGAAGTAGAAGATCGTCCAAGACAAGTGAGAATAAGCCATACTTTGGAGGAGATGACGTCATTCGCTGGTCCGATAACCAAAGATGTGGTATAAAAAACCAGGTGAGCTAACAATGCAGCAATGAAGGAATTCGGCCAAGGCACCGGCACACAACGACCTACCTACATCGAAAGACTCAATGCCAATGGTGACAGAAGCCAAGACGGCCGGCTTAAACACCGCCGAAAGACCACGGTGTACCAACTTACGATGCAGAACATCTTGCACTTAATATGATGACAACAGGTGCCATCCTCTGACGTACCATTACAGGTACAGGTACAGTACACGTGAGCACAGAGCAAAAGTTCACTGAAACCGAGATTAAGAAAAAAGAAAAAACACCTCGTGGTCCGTGCTCGATATCCGAGTTTCAATCTTTTCAAACACATGATGCTCTCGGTCACGGTATCTCCTGCGAGCTGCTTCTCCTTCAACCACACAAACAACAACTTCTCCATATCTTCATGGATAGAGGTCCGGAGCTTTGAAATAATCGTAACGCCCTTGGCTGGCGTTATAGCCTTTATGGACTCCTTCTGCTTCAAAATCGTACATATCGTAGAAGGAGTACGATCGTACTGCCTCGCCAAGTCGACAACACGCACACCTCACCTGGCATGCTCTTCTCCTCTGCTTAATAAAACCAGTTTATTTCTTTACATTCTCTTGTATTATGTACAGTATATACGAGGTCGTGCTTGTTTATACATTATTTGTTATTTATAAAGTACATTTTTGTTATTTAAAAGCACCTAACAAAAAAAATTGGTGTTTTTTTTTTGAGGCTGGAACGGATTAATAGCATTTCAATGCATTTGAATGGGAAAATTTGCTTTGACTTACGAGCGATTTGGCTTACGAGCTCCGTCACGGAACGGATTAAACTCGTAAGCCGAGGTACCACTGTATATATATATATATATATATATATATATATATATATATATAAATAAATATACACAGAGACTTGGCATTTAATATGGAATATTTTTTTGTGGGGTTGAACTTACTTTTCAAGATGACTTAGAACCAAAAGTTCATTGGAATTATGTTGAAATTATTCTAGATTTTGTTAATGTGACCTTTAAAAGAAACAAAAACCACATTTGACATTTCGAGGCAAATAAATTGATCCTTGAAAGTGATGTAAACTGATATCGAACTCAATTCACAGACAGTACTGTGTTAAACTTCTGTACGTTTTCCAGAAGTATCTTTATTTTGCATATTAGCCAAAAACAATTTCAACAAAAACAAAAGCTAAATTATGACTGGGATTACGGACAGTAAAATTATAGTTCAGTACTTCGTGTAACCCCCACGAGCATTCAGGAGAGCACGTATACGTCGAGGCATGCTGTTCACGAGATTTGCCAAGGTTTGGACAGGAATCGCTTGCCATGCAGTGACAATAATCTGCTGCAATTCACGCACAGAGGTAGGCTGCTGGTCCAAGTTGTCGATTTGACGCGTTAATTCTGCCCACAAGTTCTCTATCGGATTCATATCCGGGGACATGGCAGGCCACTCCATATGCTCTACACCACGGTCAGCAAGAAAGTGTTGGATCATGCGAGCACGATGAGGCCGTGCATTGTCATCTTGGAAGACAAAGTTTCCTCGAAAGGCTGTACGAGCAAATGGAAGCAATGTTTCTTCCAGAATGACCCTGGGACTTGAACTGGTTCAGGTTTCCATTCAGAACAACCAGGTCAGTTTTGCCCCCTGCATGAAAAGCAGCCCAAACGTTCACCCCACCACCTACAGCTTGGACTCTTGGCACTATACAATCTTCGTTGTGGGCTTCATGCACTTGTCTGCACACTCAGACGCGGCCATCTTGATGATAGACCAGAAATCTAGACTCGTCACTGAAGGTCACGTGATTCCAGTGTCCTGGCTGCCATTGACGGTGCTCTCTGGCCCACTGCAATCGGCGCTGGCTGTGTTGTCTGGTCAGGCGTGGCTTTCTCAGGGGACGCCTGGCATGATAGCCTGCTTGAACCAGTCGTTGGTTGACTAGCCTTCTGGATACAGGCACATTTGTCAGTTGCTGCCACTCAGCCCTAAGCCGATTAGCTGACTTGGTACGGCCATTGCAGATTAACTGGTGCCGCTGGCGATCATCTCTCCTTGTGGTTCTGCGTGGACGTCCTGGCCTCGGTATTGGATGAGGGACACCCCTCTGAGCATTTCGTTTCAGGATCTCTGACACCTGACCTTGAGTGATGCCATACTGCCGAGCAATAGCACGCTGTTTCATGCCAGAATTTCATAAAGCCACCACTCCATGACAAACAGCATTGTCAAGTTGACGGACCATCTCCAGAGGAAGCGGCAATAACTTTTGTAGACGTGCAGCAGTTGTTTTCCACTAATACAGAACGCAACAACCCTTATATACCCGATTGTGAAGCCAATCGTCAAATGTACCTGTCCTTACATTTTGTCATGCCACCTGTGATATAATCCTGTTATTGACTTCTTGCTGCGAAAGACAATCAGTGACATGGTTCTTTCAACAAAGACATCACCGAAGGGTAAAATAAACTCACCAGATTGATATACTGAGTTCACAAAGTAAACCCAAGTCAATGAAAAAAAAAAATTCCATATTAAATGCCAAGTCTGTATATATATTGTTACGGACACGGCTAAAGATGTTGGTTGACTGAGCGGAATGGCCGCCGTGTTCATACAGTTTACCCGACTACCCCCAACTCACCCGATTCCACTCGAACGTTGGCCAGATCGCACCACAGATATTCAATCGGGAAACCTCTAAAGCGACCGAATGTAAAGAGGAAGAGAGAAGAAGACAAGAAGACGTACAGAAGAGTAATTGGATTTATTATTTACACATATAAGTAGGAAGCAAGCAGTCACGTTTATTTACAGGGACATGAGACGCAGGTGACACAGTGCAATCTTTAGCTTATACAGACTTATTGTTACTACCCAGGACAGCACGAACAAAACAAACTCACGTACGCAAATGGATGGAAATTGCAGGCAGGAATGACAGGAAGTGGGTGGCTGGAGGAAGGCCCGGAGCTGGCTGGAGTTTGATCCCGCACGAGACGTCGGGCTGGACCTCGACGGCCGCCGATGCCACCGATCCTGTCGTGTGCGCGGGGTAGCGGGTCGGAGCTGCTTGGTGGAGCCAAGCCAACGCTGCTGGTGGGGGGTCTGGCGTGACGGGTTCTCTCGCGTGACGGGTTCTCTCGCGTGACGGGTTCTCTCCTCTCTCTTTTGTTTGTCCAACCACTCTTTCTCCAACGCAACCACTCAACGCAACCACTGACCACCCCTGACGACCAACTCAGCTCTTGTCATGGACCTCTCCACGCGCTCTTGCTCTGACGACCCAGCTCCTTCCCCTGTACTCGTCTCTCCTCTGTAAAAGCTCATCTCCTTGGACCTCCTCTCGTCTCAACGGCTTGGGCTCCCTTTTGTCTGCCGGTAAAAGCTCCTCTGCCTTGGACACGCCCTGCCTGCGGGTTATATAGGCCCCGCCCCTCAACCTTCGCGAACCTCCTCGATGTTTCTCTCCACACCCTCTCCAAGTCCAACCCCTTGTTCGTGGTTGGTTGAGTGGGGCTGACTCACTCCTCCCCTCTATGATGAGGTGGGGACCCGCCTTTCTTCCCCAACCCTGCCTCGTGGTCAATGGCGGATGAAGGGAAAACCGCCCAACATGCAGTTGGCAATGCGAATTGCAATTGACGAAAAGGGGGGAATGGAAGTGTTGGGAGTGGGAATGAAGGGAATCTATCTCTTTCACTGGTGCAATGGAGTATTTCAATTAATGGGAGACACAGCCTTACCCTAAAACACAGAATAAGATATAACTATTGAACAGGGGTATTCTATGATTGGCTGTGGTGTGGATGCTTTATGGACTAATTATGGGATGCCCCTTTGACCTTTACACAGCTCCGGAGGCAGGAGGCGCAGAATAACAATAATAATAATAATAAAGCACACAATCAAAAAAATATATACAGTCCTCATATCCGCAACACTGCACCCTCCTCCTCTTCGGCACTTCCCGGGCCTACAACTTTTATTTAGTGTGACACGTAGGTGTAGTTCCCTCTACTTTTAACCTGACCCTGAGTGCGACAGTTTTAAAACATAAATAAATGTGTCCCGCTGCTCCATTGCACCCTGCCTAACAGACTTACGCCCACAGTTAACCGAATTGCGGAATTGTCTTCAAACTATATACTGACGGTGGGGAGCATTATTTACAATGACGCTATTTTTATTTACAAAACTAACCCAGGACCTGTGATTGTTCTTTCTGGGGGGGAGACAGTCTGCTCTGCATCAACGCACCATTAAAGCACCCAAAAACGCACCAATACACACCCAAGCACCAATCGGTGCAGTCATCACTGTTCAAGAATAAAAAATAAATCAACAACCCCTAACCCTGCAGGTGATCTCTTGCTCTTCGGCTCCCTCTGCTGGTTATTATTATTGTCTTCCAGTTGTTGTCTTTCTTTCATTTTCTTACTGGCGGCCTATTTGCAATAAAGCTTGCCCAAACGTGTCCATTTTATTTATTTTATTTATGGCCCACAGGGCCGACTACGTGTGGTTCACCTGTGGGGCATCGGTGCCCTGTGGCCAAGGTCCGCCAGCAAGATTTCGGGCCCTCATGGCTGGTTCCAGCAGAGGGGCCATGCCCCAACCCATGGGGTCCATAAGTGGTGCTCGGCCACAGACATGTGGTCCATAATGTGGTGCATCGATGCAGACAGCTGGTTCTGAGTTCCGGGCGCACAATGGCCGACTCACGCACGCTCCCCTCGGCGCCCCATGGCGCACAGGTCATGTGGGAGACAAAAGGGGGACAAGAGAAATGAGCGAGGGGTAAGGTCACAAGGGTACACGTCAATAAGGCAATGCAAGGCGAAATGCGCACGGAGAGCGAAATGAGAAAGCTCGTCCCTACCGTACGTCACCCCCCTGTCACCTACACTACCCTTGCCCTTACCCCATATGTACAAAAATCTACACATTACCAATCCGTCGCTACCGTCACGTCTTCCCCTTATTTCCCTTATACCAAATTCGTCTTCACTCCCCCACTATCCAAAATTTGCCATCACCCAATTCGTCATCAATCCTCATAAGGAGGGAGAGATGGAATTACGCACAATGTCACACCCACGTCATGATGCGTCTCACAATCCAAAACATTTGCATTAATGAAAAATAATAAAACATGGCATGGTGTGGAGTTACCTCATCTCAGGTGAGTGGATGCAGATGGTGCGAGGAGACTCCAATCCTAACTATCCTCTAAATGACCTTAACACTCTTTACACTACCCGGGGTCTTTCCCTGCCAATCCATTGGCCACTTACACTATGGGTTCTAAAAACCAAATTCCCATTGACCAAACTGTGGTGCTTCTCAATTTGGGGTCTCACTCCCCTGATTCATCTCCCGGTGCCCTCGCACAATTTCTGGGCTGTGGCGTGTAGCTCTCCCAGCAGGTCTACCCACCTGCACACCTCCACCACTGTAGTTGCCACCCGAGCTTACCTGCTCCTCACCCTAACCTAACTAACTGGGGAAGGCCCCTCCTGGCTCTGTCACCCCTTGGTGCCCTCTGGCACTGGGCTACCCGGGTCCGTCCTCCGGATCCTCGGGCCCCATCCACAACAACTACCGGCTCCCAGAGCCCACCTGCGGCCTCACTTGGCCGACATCCTCACAGTGGTGGAGTGCCCAACCAACTACACACACTAACAGGCTACACGCCCAGCCATTTCCACAACACTAATGCACCCATCCAAATACCATTCTTCCACCCGCACCACAGATGCCAATATCCAACCACAATTTACCTATACCCTCTACCTAACACTTGCTCTACCCGCCCCGGGTATCCGTGATGGGGGTCCACTCTTCCCCCATTCACACCTTCGCACCATCCACTCCACTCCACAATTTCCACCATACTCACTCCACGACCATCCATTCCAATACTCCATTTATTCCACACTCCCATTCTCCATACCTGTTGTTGCACACCTGTGCCCTCACACCTGGTGCCACCTGCACCCTCCTTTCTTCCTGGACCATTTGGTCATCACAATACACATCACCATCACTCACTCATACACTGCTCCATCCACCTGTTCAGTTGCACACCTGTGCAATCACACCTGTTCAATCCTCAAACACACGGCATCATCTCATCTAACTACTCCCCTCTGAAACTTGCGCTTCCCAGTCGCCCCTTTAAACTATTGCGCTCCCACGTCATTATCATCCACGCTAATCTACCTGCGTCCCCACTACAGGTATCCTTGTCACTAACTAATCTTAACGTTACCTAATGTCATCTTCGCTAGATCCCTACACACAATATCCTAACCCACCCGGGCTAGTTTTCACTGCCATCAACCCCATAACTAGTGCTCCTTTGCTCCCCCCGCTGTGAGGGATGGTGGATTTGCCATCCCACCACATCGGGGAGGTCCTATCAATTTCGCTCGTCCAAATCCAACAAATAAAAAATTTGCCATTTACCGCTAATCACCGTACCAATCATCAAATTTTGCCTTTTTTCTAATTTTGGGTCCAAAACACTAACCTCATCACCCGTCTACTTATTAGATCCTCTCGGTGCGCCAATTCCCTTCTAAAGCTCGGCTTCGTACAGCCGAGCAATGAATGCGGGTTGTTTTGTGCCAGCGGCTGGATACGTCCCGCATTCGGGGCAGGGACGGGGGCTTACCCGGGCCGAGATCCCACGCACCACCTCGGCGTGGAGCCATCCAATGTCCCGATCTCGACCTGCCGGCACGTCTCAACAAAAAGTGGTCGCCATGACGACCCTTCCTATCGAGCTGCCCGCTCCGCCTAGTTGAGCACGGACGCGGCCGTTCCAAGCGAGGCCCAGCGTGGATCGCGTACGGCGGTTCTTTCGAACCTGCCGTGGCTCGGATCCCCGCTGGTTCTCACGGCACGCGAAGCCCGGCACGCACCGAGGGCCCGATTCGGCTATAAGTCGCTCTAACCGCTAACCCGGTTACCGTCGATGCCTCACCTGCATGCTTACACGCATACGCTACCCCTTTCTTGCTCATACCTCCAGCTGTTCCCATGCTCCTCGTACCTTTCCTTACACACCTCGGTACACTCATTCCGCTCACAGACTTGGTCACACACCTGACCACCGAACACTTTGGCACACATTCGTTGTTCGCACACCTCACCAACACACCTCTTCGCGCCCCTTCCTCGGTCACCTCCTCTGTGACAATCACAGGTGTGCTTTCACTCGCACACCCAACCACGTGCCTCACGACCAACTCAAGTGTGCATTCCCACACACGCTCTACCATTCCAGGTGTGCATCCTTCCATTCCAGGTGTACATCCTCGCTCACCTGTCACAACCAACTCACGCTCCGTGTCACTCTCACTACTCTCACCTCCACTCTCGGTTGCGCACTCACCCTTACTCTCGACAGCGCACTCTTTCCCCATGCACCTGTCCGTTACACACCTTTCTCGCGCACACTCCTGCGCACACTCTCCCGTTACATCCTCTGTAACACTCACCACAGGCGTGCATTCTCCCTTACTCTTGACAGCATGCGCTTTCCCCATGCACCCGTCCGTTACACACCTTTCTCGCGCATCCTCTTGCGCACACTCTTTCGTTACTTCCTCCGTAACACTTACCACACCGCGCTTCCATGTACCCCCTCGCGCACGCGCTTCGACCAACTCACTCTTGACGGCACACTCACTCCTCGGCGTGCACTTTTTCCTCACACACCCCATGGTCGGACATTCTTGCACACCTCGTTTTTCGCACACCAGACCTGTCGCACACTTCACCAACGGCCTCTCACGAACACCCAGATCCAAACCAATCCCCAAGCCGACTGAAGCTTTCCTCACATCATATACATTGCCACTCACCTTGGCACCTCGTCTCCGCACCTCCTCTGCCACCTGCAAACTTTTTATTTGGTTAGTGAGCACCTCATCATGATTTGAACACAGGCCTTGTACATATTCCATGACTTCCTCCTTTATCTCCCTCTTAGTTTCCCTCCGTCTCTTCTTAATTTCACTCACCCCCTCTTCCACCTCCTCTAATTTTTCCTTTACCTCCTTCAGCTCCTGGTGCGCCCCCCCTATCTCTTCCTCTAACGCCACCTTAACCGTTTCTATGTGCGTCCTCACCTCTCGGTCCTTCGTCTCCATTACTTCTGTCACCTCCTCCAACTTCTTCGTCAACCCCTCATGTACCATCTGACATTCCTTTTGTGTTGCTATTCGTTTTTAATGTCCTTTTGTGTCGCTTTTAAACCCCCGATGATTGCAGTGTTCTTTTCCACTTGGTCCGCTAGTTCCCTTTGTCCGACTGTCAGCTGTTCTACTCCCTTCGTCAGACCCTCTATGCCCCCCTGTAACCTAGCCGTATTATTCCTCACCTCTTTCTCCATACGCTTCTCACCTCGCTTTACCTCCTCGCGTAGCCCCGAAACCTCCTCACTTGCACCTCGTCGTATCCCCTCTTTCATCTCCTTAATCTCTTTTGTAGATGCCACCCTCATCTGTCCCAATTCATCCCTCTGAGCATCCAGTTTACTTTCTAACCCGATTTGCACCTCCTCTATCTGGTTCCCCATTCGTTTGATTTCCCTGGCAGATTGTTCCCCTATTTCCCGCAATTTGTCCTCCATCCTATTTTCTAACCCCATTAACCCATTTTTCACCTCTTTTATCCCGTTGTCTAACCCCTCAAATTTCTTGTCTAATCCTTCAAATTTCTTGTCTAATCCCTCACCGGTACCCCTCGCTTCGTCCCTCATTACCCCCAATTTCTCACTCTGAGCCCTCGCTTCGTCCCTCATTGCCCCCATCATTCTGCTTTCCATTTTCTCACTATCAGCCCTCCTTCTGTCTTCCATTTGTTCCATACTGTCGTTTTTTTCTGCATTTCCACCATGAATTGGGCCATGAAGGCTTGCATTTGGACCGCGCTCATTGGTTCCGCGGCCGTGGCCCCCTCAACCACGTGCGCGAGAGCGCCATTTTGTGCGCCTGATACACCCTCAACCACCTCATTGCTCTCCTCCATTTCTCCCCTCTGATCCTGGGTTACCCCTAACCCGTCTATCTCCCCCACCGACATCCGATCGCCTTGATTGTCCATGGCGCGATCTCAAAATTCGGGTTTTATAAAAAAAATTCGGCAGCACGTAATTTTGACCAAAAATGTTTTTTTCCTACACGTTTTAAAAATTTGGTTCGGGCCTCGAATCTCACTCCTCGACACCAATTGTTACAGTAATAACACAATTGGTGTCCAAGATTTGGGCTAAATAAATTTAGTCCCAGGTTCGAATCCCAACTCCTGACTACCAATTGTTACGGACACGGCTAAAGATGTTGCTTGACCGAGCGGAATGGCCGCCGTGTTCGTACAGTTTACCCGATTACCCCCAACTCACCCGATTCCACTCGAACGTTGGCCAGATCGCACCACAGATATTCAATCGGGAAACCTCTAAAGCGACCGAATGTAAAGAGGAAGAGAGAAGAAGACAAGAAGACGTACAGAAGAGTAATTGGATTTATTATTTACACATATAAGTAGGAAGCAAGCAGTCACGTTTATTTACAGGGACATGAGACGCAGGTGACACAGTGCAATCTTTAGCTTATACAGACTTATTGTTACTACCCAGGACAGCACGAACAAAACAAACTCACGTACGCAAATGGATGGAAATTGCAGGCAGGAATGACAGGAAGTGGGTGGCTGGAGGAAGGCCCGGAGCTGGCTGGAGTTTGATCCCGCACGGGACGTCGGGCTGGACCTCGACGGCCGCCGATGCCACCGATCCTGTCGTGTGCGCGGGGTAGCGGGTCGGAGCTGCTTGGTGGAGCCAAGCCAACGCTGCTGGTGGGGGGTCTGGCGTGACGGGTTCTCTCGCGTGACGGGTTCTCTCCTCTCTCTTTTGTTTGTCCAACCACTCTTTCTCCAACGCAACCACTCAACGCAACCACTGACCACCCCTGACGACCAACTCAGCTCTTGTCATGGACCTCTCCACGCGCTCTTGCTCTGACGACCCAGCTCCTTCCCCTGTACTCGTCTCTCCTCTGTAAAAGCTCATCTCCTTGGACCTCCTCTCGTCTCAACGGCTTGGGCTCCCTTTTGTCTGCCGGTAAAAGCTCCTCTGCCTTGGACACGCCCTGCCTGCGGGTTATATAGGCCCCGCCCCTCAACCTTCGCGAACCTCCTCGATGTTTCTCTCCACACCCTCTCCAAGTCCAACCCCTTGTTCGTGGTTGGTTGAGTGGGGCTGACTCACTCCTCCCCTCTATGACGAGGTGGGGACCCGCCTTTCTTCCCCAACCCTGCCTCGTGGTCAATGGCGGATGAAGGGAAAACCGCCCAACATGCAGTTGGCAATGCGAATTGCAATTGACGAAAAGGGGGGAATGGAAGTGTTGGGAGTGGGAATGAAGGGAATCTATCTCTTTCACTGGTGCAATGGAGTATTTCAATTAATGGGAGACACAGCCTTACCCTAAAACACAGAATAAGATATAACTATTGAACAGGGGTATTCTATGATTGGCTGTGGTGTGGATGCTTTATGGACTAATTATGGGATGCCCCTTTGACCTTTACACAGCTCCAGAGGCAGGAGGCGAAGAATAACAATAATAATAATAATAATAAAGCACACAATCAAAAAAATATATACAGTCCTCATATCCGCAACAATATATATATATATATATATATATATATATACAGTGGTACCTCGGCTTACGAGTTTAATCCGTTCCGTGACGGAGCTCGTAAGCCAAATCGCTCGTAAGTCAAAGCAAATTTTCCCATTCAAATGCATTGAAATGCTATTAATCCGTTCCAGCCTCAAAAAAAAAACACCAATTTTTTTTGTTAGGTGCTTTTAAATAACAAAAATGTACTTTATAAATAACAAATAATGTATAAACAAGCACGACCTCGTATATACTGTACATAATACAAGAGAATGTAAAGAAATAAACTGGTTTTATTAAGCAGAGGAGAAGAGCATGCCAGGTGAGGTGTGCGTGTTGTCGACTTGGCGAGGCAGTACGATCGTACTCCTTCTACGATATGTACGATTTTGAAGCAGAAGGAGTCCATAAAGGCTATAACGCCAGCCAAGGGCGTTACGATTATTTCAAAGCTCCGGACCTCTATCCATGAAGATATGGAGAAGTTGTTGTTTGTGTGGTTGAAGGAGAAGCAGCTCGCAGGAGATACCGTGACCGAGAGCATCATGTGTTTGAAAAGATTGAAACTCGGATATCGAGCACGGACCACGAGGTGTTTTTTCTTTTTTCTTAATCTCGGTTTCAGTGAACTTTTGCTCTGTGCTCACGTGTACTGTACCTGTACCTGTAATGGTACGTCAGAGGATGGCACCTGTTGTCATCATATTAAGTGCAAGATGTTCTGCATCGTAAGTTGGTACACCGTGGTCTTTCGGCGGTGTTTAAGCCGGCCGTCTTGGCTTCTGTCACCATTGGCATTGAGTCTTTCGATGTAGGTAGGTCGTTGTGTGCCGGTGCCTTGGCCGAATTCCTTCATTGCTGCATTGTTAGCTCACCTGGTTTTTTATACCACATCTTTGGTTATCGGACCAGCGAATGACGTCATCTCCAAAGTATGGCTTATTCTCACTTGTCTTGGACGATCTTCTACTTCTAGCCTTCCACCGTGCATTTGGTGTCCACTGTACTTACTGTACAGTGCCTGGTAAAATTGATGTAATGGGTTTTTGACCGTCAACGCCATGAACCGTCATGAACCGTCATGAACCGTCATGAACCGTCATGAACCGTCAACGCCATGAACCGCTAACACTCAAAAGCCCATTTATCACGCCTTATAAAGCAAAACGCAAACCGAAAGCCATGCCTCTCAAGCGAGGCGTGCTTCCGTGGTCACGTGATCCACAGGTGTAGCTCATTATACCCGCACGCGCGACACGCTTTGGCGGTCACGTGACCAGCCACTCTGGAGGCGGGGATCCCCGCCGATGACGTCACCGGCTGGAGCAAGGAGATTCCTCGCTCATGTATTTCGACGATTGCGTGTTTTATATCCAAGCAGAGATGCTTTCACGGCAAGATAACCACGTGACCGGAACCGGAAGCCACAACCGGAAAATTCAAAAAAATAAATTGCATGAGCTCGTACATCGGATCTCGGCTCGTATCCCAAAGCAACAAACCGCCCGAGCGACGGCTCGTATCCCGAAAAACTCGTACGTTGGGGCACTCGTAAGCCGAGGTACCACTGTATATATATATATATATATAGATATATAGATATATAGATATATAGATATATAGATATATAGATATATAGATATATAGATATATATATAGATATATATATATATATATATATATATATATATATATATATATATATATATATATATATATATATATATATATATATATATATACACAAAGAATTAAGTTAAGCACCCCCCCCGTTTTTTTACAACCTCGCACATTACAAGTTTGTTGTCGTCAAAACAGTGTAATATACCCATGATATTGCTATATTTTCTGGAGAAGTGATATTATGGTCACATAAAAACATAACAATCATGCCGTTTTCAATATTTTATTCTGAATAATTTAAGGTGAAATTTTTTGGGAATTTTAGGCATATTTTCACCTCAATTTAAGTATGGAGCTATAGGTCCATCACGGACAGTGTGGATGACGTTTATGTTTTCTAACGTACAGTCATTGTTCTGAGAAGACCTCTAGCGATCTTTGCGTCAATAACGTGTGTAGGACCCACGTGATCGGATCACTGACTCAGCCCTACGTCTCATAGACCCTGTAAGCCGTCGTATGCGTTGCTGTGGCAGGTTGAACCCCCTCGAGCACGTTTGGGACATGTTGGGACGACAAATTGCGAAGATGGTCCCTCCAATAGCCAATCTGGATGAATTGGAACGTGCATTACATCGGGAATGGAACAATGGGCCGTCATATTATATATATATTTTTTATTTATATATATATGTGTGTGTGTGTGTGTGTGTGTGTGTGTGTGTGTGTGTGTGTGTGTGTGTGTGTGTGTGTGTGTGTGTGTGTGTGTGTGTGTGTGTGTGTGTGTGTGTGTGTGTGTGTGTGTGTGTGCGCGCGCGTTTCCAAGGCAAGACAGATTTATTCAGCATTATACGTCCTTGTCACATATTCCATCATGGTTTGATTTCATTTGTGTCGATTTTGTGATATTTGGGTTTGCCATCTGTTTTAAACATGGTGGGAATGAAAAATAAATAGCTTCTCTGAGTTCGAAAAATGAGAAGTTTATCTCCAGCTAATTACACGATTGAGAAGCCATATGTTGCATTTTTTTTTTTTTATTGTATTAAGAGTTGAATAATTCTTTCTAGAAATGTTTTGCTCGTTGACATTTTGTACAAGCCTTTGAAAAGATTAATTTTATATAGGTCTGGCACGCTAACAATATGCCTGACACTATTTGATGAATGTCGGCATGGACATGAATAGGCCCGTGCTGGCTTATTGGATACCACTCAGGACTTATTAGCTTTGTGGCCTTCCAAAGATTCTTTCTAAATTTATCTTCACAGCTGTAATTGTTGTATGTAAATGAGTTATTGATACTCAAAAGAATCGAAAAGCATTGTAATGGAGCTGCAGAGACCTAGTTTGAAAGGTGAACAGTTTTCTCTCCCAGATTTTGGTGACATTTGAGACTTTCAGACAGATTTTGTTTTTACATTGGAATTATGCCATGACACACTTGCTCTGTCCCAACATTAAATGCCTCTTCTTGTGTGAATTTATAACAAAGGCGTATGGTATTATATGGATTCACACAATATACTGTGTTCAATAAGCTTGCTTTGTTGAACCTATAATATGTAAGTGTGTGGTGTGTGTGGTGTGTGTGGTGTGTGTGGTGTGTGCGGTGTTTGTGGAGATGGAGTTGAGGTTATGGTATGGAGTGCACCTTGGTGGGTAAACCACACAAACCTGCAAATTTGATAGCACAAAATCCAGTTGTTTATTTTAGAACGGGCATTTATCTCGTTGGTGTGGAAACAGTGCAATCATATATACCTAGCAAAAGTATCCAGCGTTGCTGTGTAACAGAGTTGCTTCCTGACGGGAATATGAATGAGGAGGGAGGGAAAGAGGGGAGGGGAAGGGAGGGAAACGGTCAGAATGGAAAGGGGGGGGGGAGGGAATAGAGTGGGAGGGAAGAGAGTGGGAGGGAAGAGAGTGGAATGAGGGAGGAGAGAATAAGGGAGGTTGGTGCGAGGAAGCGGGGGTGGGAGGAGGAAAGTGATTATATCGCATAAAAATGTTAGTCAATGAAAACATGGGTACGTGACAACAACAAGGCAGCTCTCTACTGTAACGCCATGGCTTGCAAAAGCAGCCTGAATAGTGTTCAAGTGGTGATTCACCTCGTTAAGCATGTTCAAAAAGGGTGTTATAACACACCCAAACTTCCCCGGCCTTGTGGCATTTATCCCTCGATTTGTAGAGTCCTCGCCAAGTGGCTTAAGCACTCCAGCAAGCACTCCAATGAAATGGGTCATAAGGAACGGCTGGCTTGGCAAGCGATAGCAAGTTGATTGCTTCTGGTGGAAATGGCTGAGGAATTTAAAAACAGATCGATTTCAAGCAGCAAATCAGTGAAATGTGGAAACCACTGAGAGCAGACAAATAAAAAAAAGGGTGTTATAACACACCCAAACTTCCCCGGCCTTGTGACGAAAAACAAAATGGGAGCTCTGTCTGCTTTAACGCCATGACTTGCAAAAGCAGCCTGAATAGCGTTCACCAATTGCTAGATATGGTAAATTTGTCAGATTTCACTCCAGATGTGGACATTATTTAGTCTACAGCATCGAATCCTCATATCCGAATCCAGATTTTGATGATATGCTTCATTTATGTAATGATAAATCGATCGTGTTTCCAAGGCAAAACACGTTTGAGTTGGCCGAAACAAATGGCGGCTTAATAACCCAGTGAGGTGCAATGGGCCGTCATATTGGTAAGCCACCACATCAGGTTTTTTTTCTTATGAGAACCTCGTTAATCATATTCAAAAAGGGTGTAATAACATACCCAACACCCAGTTTTCATCCTTGCAATCTGTTGGAGGTCCAGGTGTATGCATGCAAAGTTTGGGGCTGTTAGGTTTCATGGTTTTGGAGTTATGGAGGAGACGGATGGATGGATGGATGTATGGACGGACGGATGGACAGACACTGCCTTTTATTACTATAGACTAGTGAGATACCCGTGTTATGCACAACTGGAAGGCCGATAGCAAACAGACAATGTGGAAACAGTGAATGCCAAACCATGAACCAATAAATTCCACATTCATATGCCACCTCCAGTCCCATGTCAGACATGGACCTCAGGTTCGTGAATGGCTTTGACAAAAAATGTACCCAGTTTGAATGTTGCTATATCCAGTCGATGTCGAAACTGCAAATAGAGAATCCGTGAATGTCATGGGTGGAAACACTCACATCATTTCCTCATTCATTTAAACTCAATATCTCTATATTTTCATTCCAAACACCATTAATTCCAATCACAAATTAATACTGTTGTATTAATATGACGAACTATAACGTAATCAAACCAGCGAATCATCGTAATCTGTTCACTTCTGGATTTGGGAAAAGCTCTGTAACAATCGTATTTCAATATCATAATTTCATTGAGGAATTTTTGAAACCTCGTGCCTACCTTACGACGTCCTCTGGGACCATAAACGTTCCATAGAAGGTTTGGCGGGGCTAGCCCCAAAACTGAGGGACTAGTTTAAGTTTTGGGGAGGTCGGACGGGTACTCCTGTTTTATTATATAAATTTGATGTACCGTACTGATTACTGAGCGTCTGTGCTGCCAAAACAGCTTCCCGAGCAAGGGTTATTCTGGGTGGTTTGCCTTTGCCTTCCCAGCAGTAGTTCTCGTAGTTGAGGGAGGAACTCATAACCACAACAATAGAGGATTCATTTGGTTCTCATAACCACAACACTACCCCCATTTATCTCTCCGGCTTCTCTGAGGAGGCATTCAATTCTTACGTGAGGGTGTGCTCAATTGTTCCAAGTACTATGCTCCACCTATTCTAACCCATGTTTACAGTAAAGTATACTTCATTTACAGGAAATAAAAAACATTTGTATTCCTATGCGAGGAAAATAAGAAACCCGCATTACATAACAAAAGGTACACATTCTCTCACTTAAACACAAGTGAAAGTCCCCTCTCACACCTTGGGACTTAATTTGCTCACAAGCCGCCTCGCGACCTCTCGCACACCATTCACGAGCATGGTCCATCCCACGGAGATCTCGCTGCCACTACAGCCATCTCCATTCGTGCCGGGTGCACCGTGCATATTGCATATGCCGTGCCCCACACCCCTGTTCTCGTGGGAATTTTTTTAGTCCAAATCCTTTTAACAATGCTAATCCTTTCCGACACTATCTATAGCGACTATATGCTCGAAGCCATTTTCGCCTGGAAAGCTCTGCAATTTAGCTTTGAGGTGCAATCGCTTGCCCTTCAGTGAAATCACGGTTTTCCATTTTGGTGTGTCACCTCTGGATAACTCCAAGAGGACGACGGCATGTCTATGAGACCCCGGATGCCATTTGCAACTATCAACTGGTCGGATCCTCCTGCCTAAGGTCGGTTTACCATACAGGTGAGTTAAGCGAGGCAAATAGGGACTGTCCCTTGGTTACGTGACAGACCCTAGCCAGTTGGCTGAGCGAAACCAACGTCATGTAACCGCACCTGAGATCGAACTTGGATAACAAATCCGAGCTGGCAAACGCCTCAGCAGTCTTATGTCACCATCAAAACGAACAGAATAAGTCAAGACACAGTTTCTTAAGGAAATGGCCATTATTGCCCATAACAAAAAAGGCAGGTTTTTACAACGGCAGGCCACACAGGTATTTACAGGCAGATGGAACAATGAAATGGCATACATGTACAATAATTACAGAACTCATGCATTTCACTTATCCCCTACACAAAATTCCCACCCTCGGATCCTTATCTGCAATGGCTTAACACTCTAGAGTCTAGAGTACATATGCCGACATCATGCACCCGATCTGGAAGGCAAAGATTGATGATAGGCTGAATGATTGGCGATGAAAATGAACTGATGTACAAATAAATAGATGGGAGAAAGAAAGGAAGTGCTTGTTTAATGATGTGTGTGTGTGTGTGTGTGTGTGTGTGTGTGTGTGTGTGTGTGTGTGTGTGTGTGTGTGTGTGTGTGTGTGTGTGTGTGCGTGTGTGCGTGCGTGCGGGCGTGCGTGCACGCGCGTTTTCTCTTAATGCTGGTATGAAAGTCATGCCTGTAATTATAACTAAACTGAGGCTTTTTATACATCTCTCTTTTCCTCCTTGGTCTTAATGGCTAATTCCCACTTTTGTTGGTTTTATTTTGAAAAGTATTTGCAATAATGGTATTTGCCAACTTCTTCGACCACTTTTCATGCCGTTTACAGCTTTATTAGTACCTTAAACATCTTGTGATGTCTCTCAGCAAAAGGAGCTTATTTTGCTTCCGGTAACGGGCCTCAGCATGCCTCTTCCTATTGCCTTGTAGGGGCAACCTGCCGAGTCATTTCAAGTTCAAGGAGTACTGCCCTCTGGTTTTTCGCAACCTGCGTGAGCGATTCTCCGTCTCGGAGCAGGAATACCTGGTGAGTTGGCTTGGCTCATGAAATTTGGTCTTGAGGAAGCTGTTGCATTGAGCTTCATTTGTGAAATGGTACATTTTTTTACATGTTGTTCATATACCATCATGTTAGACCTTTTATTACAGCGTAGCCCGTAGAGTAATGCCGTCTAGAACAGCGTTTGTCTGTCTGTATGTCCCCACAAACGTACACCAATCATAGCTGAGGATCTGGTCACATGACAAGGCGACAGCCTTTAGTAACCATTACTGTTGCATATTTTATTAACCTTTTGAGTACGGATGACGTCCAGTGCCGCAACCCGCGAAAAAGTTTTGTGTACGGATGACGTTGCTACACGTCATCGACTATACCTATAAATAGATCGTCAGTACATGGTTGCATTCCCGTACCAAAATGCCAAATTAATCCCGTACCGGGGGTATTTTTATCAAAAAAAAATCCCGTACTCAAAAGGTTAAAAGGAAATATAATAGCCTAGCGGGTGTCATAAGGTAGGTAGGAGGTTTCAGAAATTCCTCGATACAATTATGATTTTGAAATGCGATCGACATGGGCCTTGCTCCCGAATCCGGAAGTGAACAGATTATAACGGTTCGCTGGTTTGGTATCTCAATACAATCGTGATTTAGCATTATATTTTGATCTATTAATAATATAGCATTAATTGATGATTGGAATGATGAATGACGCTGTTAGGAATGAAAATATAGAGATATTGAGTTTAAAGCAGAATGAGGAAATTATGTAAAGGTTTCCATCCGTGACATTCGTGGATTCCCCATTTGCAGTTTCGCCGTTGAGTGGATACACCAACATTCAGACTAGGTACGTTTTTTGTCCAAGGCCTTCACGAACCTGCTGTCAATGTCTGACGTTTGACTGAAGGTGGCATAGGAATGTGGAATTTATTGGTTCATAATTTGCCATTTTCCGCTGTTTTTACCCAAGTCATTCACAAACTGGCTGTCCATGCCTGATGTCAAAAATTTTAATACCTACATTATTTGCTAACTGATATCCCCACCGATGTCATAATATCCTCTTCAACTGGGGTAAAAAACAAGCCTGGCTACACTATGAAGTTTAATGCTTCTTGGTCTATAATATTGCATAAACAAACTGCTTATAATTTACTAGCAGAGTTACCCGGCGTTGCCCGGAAAATAGTCAGTCACGTGTGTAGTGGGCTTTTTATTGTCCGAGGAAGCCATGCCCCGCTGCCACACCCCTAGTCTAAATCTGATGCACCCATGTTTTTTGTAGTGAAAAGTTACCCCCCATGGACCGCTTCTTCCCTCTCTAATGGCGCTGTTCCACCGCGGTACCGTACTAGCAATACTGCAGACTGTTTTGGGTGGGTTTTTTTCATCACTTCAGATAACTCCGCCTATTTTCACTGTTCTGTTGTGTGATGGAAAAACGACACAGGGATTACCATACCGAACCGTACTGTAGAGTGCCGTACCGTACCGTTCTGTGCAATGGAAAAGCGCCATAAGTCACTTCCTTAGGCTGTCCATGAGGCATAACTGAACAAACAGACGTTCACAAATAGGGTTTTAGATAATCCAGCGAGTTTTTTTTCCACATATCCATTTCACTAACAAGTTTTCCTTGCCCTTTGACTTGGAAGCAGGGCAAGAATCTGTACTTGGCTGCGCTTCAAAAGGATGCAAGCCATTTTGGCAACCTTCCTCACCTCTTTGTCTATTCCATGTTAAGCTGGCTGTTTCTTCTGCTGTGACTAATTGCTTGTGGACATTGGAGATCTCGCAGTGCTTTTCAAAGGGTCGGCCATTGTGAGCCGTAACCTCTGGCTAAATTCCACATTTTGTTACTGCTTCCCAGCTGGGATGGTAAAGTCAAATCACCCAGTGTGTTCTTGCCCTGGAAAGCGTTTTGGCAGTTCCTACTCTCATCAAACAAATGTGCTTCCCACTTCAAATCCATTGGTGCCTGCTGTAGAACAGTTACATCTAGAGATAGCTTCACGTTAACAGACACTGCACTGGTACGATTACAATGCCTTCTCCTACTCGTTTCATCAGGCACCTGCTACTAGACTTCAGCACATTAGAACTAAAGACACTGTTTAAATCAAACTTTAGTATGGTAACATCTGACACCAATGATCAACAAGAAACACCACTTGCTCTCGGTAGTAGATGACACTCTTCTTCAAATTTCACTTTTGGTGCTTACTTTACTGATCCTCTTTGTCTGGTGTCATAGAAGTAAGTTTTTCAGCTCTTTCAGACCATCCTTTCCCTTTTATTGCCTCCTTTGTGGCCATGCGCAGTTGCTTTTCGCACCAGAGATATTGTTGCACGTCGTGGAAAGGAATTGGATGGGAGAGCTCCCTGGAAGGCCAGGTGTTGCAAGCTTGGAGATGGCAAGATAATTCCGTTTGTAGTTTGCTCGTCTCCAAGCTGTCTGATCCTGGAGTTGTTGCTTTCGGGAGTCGCATCTCCAATTCTGGATGAAACTTCCATTCTGTTGGTGCAATCGCAGGGTGTTGCATCTTGGAAAATTTCTTCCTTGGGATGGGGATGTAAACCCAGCTGTTACTGTCTGCATTTTGGTTGCTGATGTTAAAGATTGCATGAATGAATGATCGTTTTAAAGGCCATTTTCCCCGCTAGAGCGGGGGTTAGCCTTGCGGGCCCCATGACAATCATGGTTCCCTGTTTGAGGCAATGTTTTTATGGCAGGATGCCCTTCCTGAGATGTTAAAGATTGCATGGTAGCCTTGTAAAAGCTTGGGTGATTGTGTTCATGTACCTTGACAGAATTCCTTGTTCATGTACTAATATATATTTAAATGGTTCCAGTAAAATTACCTTTACAAAAAGGGTGTGGATTTTAAGGTGTTAACTTCATGGTGAAGAAAATGAAACTCCAATCGATATATTACATTAAATGGAGACTGTGGATCTAGCTAGCACAGGCATGATGGTGCAATTGACCTCTTAGTTCCATGCATCTGATGTACTTTCTAGGTGAGGTATGAAGCTGAAAGTTTGCATACTGATGCAACTCGAAGCGAATATGCCAGGAATAAAAAAAATCACAAAACAGTCGAAGATTTCCATAAACAAAAATACAGTATCCGAGAATAAAAGTCAGCCGGTGCAGACTCGGTCTACTCACTGCAAGTCACGTGATCAAAGGCAATGGAGATTGCACTAGAACTGCTTGCACTCCGCCTATTATTTTATAATTTGACTTTTTATTTATGTAATTATTTTTTATTGAAAAAATGTAAAAAAACAAAATTTTTGTACTTTATTTTGTTCTTTTATTTATTTATTTATTTTTATTTATTTTTTATTTGTTTCTTTATTTAATTTCCATGGTTTCATTAAATTTTATTTATTTGATTATTTTATTTAATCGCTTCAATTTGCCTGAGAACTCTCATTTGACTACTACAATAAAAGTTGTGTTATCGGCACCTATGGGGCCCCTGCCGGTTAATCAAATATGACAGTTATCTAAATGTTACATAGAATGGTGCAAAACAGCAACTTATTAAGCTTTGCCTGTGAAAAATACGTGAAATAATAACATTATTACAGTACAATATACTGTCGTGTGACTACCCTGTGTGGTGACCACTGCAGGGTGACACAGATGACCAAACGAGCTTAACTTTGAGGCGTTCAGTCAAAATATAGTGGAGAATACTCGTGGGGGGAAGAGACCGAAGAGTGCTTACCTTCACGGATCCCACCGGCAGTCCTCAAACCTGCAATAATTAATCCAACCGACACAGGTTTAAAATGTACAAGAAAATGCCGTCTTTATTAACCAAAATGCCGGTAACAAAGAAAATGCACGATAAATGAAACTGTATTCCTAATTTGAGTGCTTCCACACAGACCCGAATACAGACAAAGGATAAAATAACTGGAAAATAAATAGCTGTGATTTAGTGGGCACTTAGCTCAAATTGGCTGGTGTATCTTGGCAGGAATCGTCAAAGATCGTCTGAGGCCTCTACCTCTACGTCTTTGCGCGTGAAAGGTTCTCGTTGGCGCGAAGTAGGCCTCCAGCGCGGCCCGCTCACTCCTGGCTCCATGCGCTAAGTGAACGGCCTTGGTGTGCAGCTCGCTCCTCCAGCCGTGGTTGTCCTCACGATATCTGCACGTAAACCGCAGCTCTCCGTCCGCAGTTCCGCCTCCTCACGACCACTAGCAAGATGTCGGAACACGACCATTTGCGATGAAGCTTCCTTGTGCAAGAGCAATAGCGACCGTTCACCACCAGATCCCAAAACGATAAGAACCAAAAGGACTTCGATGTTGAGAGAGATAAAATGTCGATGCTGAGAAAGAGAAAATGTCGATGCAGAGAGAGAGCTTTTCGGCGACCATTCACCAACAGTTCCAAAAATGAGAAGGGAAAATGTCCGCCGTTCCACCTATTTTGTACGCGCGGCTCTGACGTATCCGTGCCTGCTTCACCAATCCCATAGTCCCATCTTACCAGTCTCTGTGCTAATCAAATCACTGCTCTTCTAGGTGTGGCCTCACGAACCTGCCTGTCCTCTGCACTCACCAAGTCGATGTTGTCAGCGATAGTGCTTGATGTCTGGTTTCCGGTTAGTTTTTAATTAGTGTGGTCAATGGCCAATTTCTGGCTAGGTGTTTGTAGTGCAGTGTCATAAGGAACACAGGAAAAGATTACAGAGGCAAGTACATGAAGAGGACGCAGGCGTCACATGCTCGCCGCTTCTCCGACCGGGCCACTGTCAGTTGCTTTCTTTTTTGGTGGTCGTGCGGATTTTTTTGGCCATTGAGTCTGCCCTCTGCATAGCCCCGGCTCTGCTCCCTGCTTCGCCTGCCCGGCTCCTTCGCCTGCTCGCTGTTTCCTCGGGCGCGCTCTCGTGGGTTGTGACCATCGCAGCGGTTTGGTGGCGGTTTCCCACCGTGATCTAGACTTGTAGCGGCGGCGGTCGATTTCCGCTGCATTTGCCGCTTTGCCGTGATCAACCTTGGCCTCGTGATCGTCTCTTTGCTCCTGCCTGCCCTCTGCTTGGTCCCGGCTCTGCTCCTGGCTTCACCTACCTGGCTCCTTCGTTTCCTCAGGCCCGCTCTCGTGGGTTGGGACCATTGTTTCACCTCCTCAACCTTGGCCTCGTCTCGTCTCTCCGCTCCTGCCTGGCATGGCTCTGCGGTACTCCGCCGCAAGGCTCCTTCTGCTCAATACCCACTCCACCCCATCATGCATCTCTGCCATCAAATCAAATGGACTCCTCCGACGACCCAGGTACATTCACCGTGGCTCCGGTCGTAAGTTTGTTTATTTGCAATCAGGTCACTCCATCCCCGTCCTCTGGTCGGCTCAGCGCACTCTCACTCTTCGTCCCAGTGCACCTGGTCACAGCAACGCACACGATCGCACCTCCTGCCTACGAACCCTGGCTAAATCACCTGAATTCATCCCTGCTGTTCAAAACAACATCAAGCTCACCCTGTTCAACACCCGGTCCCTCAACAACAAATGCCTCATCCTGAACGAATACATCCTGGATAACAAACTGGACTTTCTCTGTCTCACCGAAACCTGGCAACAACCTCTGGACTACTACACACTCAACCTCACCACACCCAATGGATATTCCTACGTCAATAAACCACGCTCGGAGGGCCGAGGTGGTGGAATTGCCGTTATCCACCGTCAAGACATCAAGACCAACCTCATCTCCATCTCATCTGCTCCATCATTTGAACACCTGGCTTTTAAACTCTCTGGTCGCACGCAGTCAGTCATGGCTGTCGTCTACCGCCCTCCCAAACCACACCCATCATTCCTGTCTGACTTCTCCTACTTTCTGACCCAGCTATGTTCCCTCTCCCCCTCAATCCTCCTCCTTGGTGATTTCAATATCCACATGGACTCCACTGACTCCACAATAACCACTGACTTCACTGATTTACTCACCTGCTTTAACCTCACTCAACATGTCGACTTTCCTACCCATATCCGTGGTCACATTTTGGACCTTGTCTGCTCCACTGGATTAAATTTGCACCATCTCTCTGGCTCCGACCTCACCCTCTCTGACCACTTAGCCATCACTCTGACCATCAACATCCCCGCCCCAACACCAAGGCATTATCGCACTATCGACTTCCGTAAGCTAAACGCTCTTTCACCTACCTCATTCTCATCCACCCTCTCTGAAAAAATGTCCGCTTCTCCCTTCATTGACCTCCACACCCCTTCCGACCTCACTGACTACTACAACCACACTCTCTCCTCCTGCCTTGACCAGCTTGCGCCTGTAAAAACCAAAACAGTTTCTTTCACCCATTCTGCTCCCTGGTTTACCCCTGAACTCCGCCTGATGAAAACTCGTGCTCACCAACTTGAAAGACTCCGCAATAAAACGGGTCTCACAGTTCACTCCCAAGCCGACAAGGACCACCTACAACACTACAAAGATGCCCTCTCCCGCGCCCGCTCCGCCTACTACTCTCAAATTATCCACTCTGGCTCCGGAAACCCAAAAGCACTCTTCTCGACAATAAACAAACTCCTCCGCCCCTTGGATACCACCACCCAGTCATTCACAGTAGACAACTGCATCTCCTTCCTCTCTTTCTTCCAACGCAAAATTGACAACATCTACAACAGCTTGACCACCGCCGCACCCGCTCCCCCTCCAACCACCTGCCCCCCCTTGTCCTGCCATCCCCTGTCTCGGTTCTCCCCAATCTCCCCTACTGACCTCTCTGAACTCCTCATAGGAATGAAAACTGCCACCTGCACTCTTGACCCCATCCCCTCCAGCTTTGTCAAGGCCTCCCTCCCTGCTCTCTCTCCACTTATCATTTCAACAATAAACTCCTCCCTGTCTACAGGCATCGTCCCACCTTCCCTCAAAATTGCTGCTGTTACCCCCATTCTAAAAAAACCTGGTCTAAACCCTGACACCCTAAACAACTTCAGACCCATCTCCAACCTACCCTTTCTGTCAAAAGTTTTGGAACGCGCTGTAGCCACTCAACTCAAACATCATCTCTCTGCCAATAACCTGTATGAAACATTCCAATCCGGATTCCGCTCCAACCACAGTACTGAAACTGCTCTCCTCAAAATCGCCAACGACCTTCTCCTCTCCTCTGACGCTGGCAACCTCAACATTCTCGTCCTCCTCGACCTCAGCGCTGCCTTTGACACCATCGATCACACCATCCTCCTCACCCGACTTGAATCCACCTTTAACGTTACCGGCACTGCCCTCTCTTGGATTAAATCATACCTCTCTGACAGACGCCAGTTCATCTCCATCAATAACTGCAAATCCCCCACTGCTCCCCTCCCCCAAGGTTCAGTTCTTGGCCCCCTCCTCTTCATCCTTTACCTGTCCCCCCTCGGTCACTTAATCCGCCGTCATGGTCTCCAATTCCACTGCTTCGCCGATGACATCCAGCTTTTCATCTCCACCAAGTCCGTCTCCACCGACACCCGCTCTATCCTGACAAACTGCATCACTGAAATAAAATCCTGGCTTCAAATCAACTTCCTCAAACTTAACTGTGATAAATCTGAAATAATCATCATTGGCCCAAAAACGCTCACAAAATCCACCCATAACTTTGCCCTCAACATCGACGGTATCCCAGTATCCACCTCTCCTCACATCCGGAATCTTGGCGTCATCTTTGACCAAACCGTTTCCTTCGACAAATACACTAAACAGATCACAAAGTCAGCCTTCTTTCACCTGAAAAACATTGCCCGTCTCCGCTCATCCCTCTCCTCCACGGCTGCAGAAACCCTCATCCACGCCTTCATCACCTCCCGTCTGGACTACTGCAATAGCCTCCTCTATGGTTCACCCTCAAAAATCACCAATAAACTCCAATACATTCAGAACTCCGCTGCCCGTCTACTCACCCATTCCCGGACCCGTGACCACATCACCCCCGTCCTTTACAAGCTTCACTGGCTCCCCATCCCCCAGAGAATCCAGTACAAAATCCTCCTCTTAACATACAAAGCCCTCCATAACCTGGCCCCATCCTACCTGGCTGACCTCCTCTCCAGACACACTCCCACCCGCAACCTCCGCTCTGCTGGTACCAACCTCCTGACCCCCTCCATCCGGACCAAATTCAGATCCTGGGGGGACAGGGCCTTCTCCATCGCTGCTCCCACCCTCTGGAACTCACTACCTCACACCATCAGAGACTCCTCCTCACTCACCACATTCAAAACATCACTAAAGACCCACCTGTTCAACACTACATTCAACATTCAACCCACAGCATTTAACCCCTGACTATCTCTTCTCCTTTTCCCTCCTTTTGCTTTAAATATTTCCCTATTGATTCTTGTCTTTTTGCAATTGTTGTTTTCATGTATTGTTATGCATTATGTTTTCCACTCTGTCAAAGCGCCTTTGGGCTTCTGGAAAAGCGCTATACAAAATAAATGAATTATTATTATTATTATTATTACATACAGGGGATTAATTACTCATAATCCCTCACTAATTAACAAGCCACACCACTCTGATGGGGACGAAGATACAAGCTTTCCCGACATCCGGTCCACACAAATTCCGTACTTATGTTACATAGAGGTTTCTTCTTCTTCACGACACTAGGAGCACACTAATCTATACACTCTATCTGGAGTAAGGTATCCCTACCCCCCACAAACGTAACAATACTGTCGTTGCCAAAAATGTTGGCACCCTTGCTCTTTTTTTCCAATAATGCACTATTTTTTCCAGAAAATTGTTGAAAAAAATAAATAATTGGTATCCACACATGCGTTTCTTTGATTTGCAGTGGAACAAAACAAAAAAGGTGAAAAATTACTAAATCTTGGCTTATTCCACACAGAAATCCTAAAATGGCCTGGACAATATTATTGCCACCTTTTTAGAAATTGTTAGAAATAAATAATTAGATTTCAAGCAGGTGATTCTCCTTTACTTTGGAATTGAACTCACCTGTGGTGAGTTGCAGGTGCCTGCAATATTTAAAAAATCACTCATTCAACCAGTTTCAAAAGAGACGAGGAGTCATTCTGCTGTTTTGTGTCACTGTGTGTACCGCAATGAGCATGGAGAAAAGAAAGGAAACCAGAGAATTGTCTGAGGAGGTCAAACACAAGATTGTAGCCAAGCATGGACATTCTCAAGGCTACAAGTCCATCTCCAGAGACCTTGATGTTCCTGTGTCCACTATATGCAATGTTATCAGGAAGTTTAATGCCCGTGGCACTGTAGCCAACCTCCCTGGACGTGGCCACAAGAGGAAGCTTGATCGAAGATTGCAGCGAAGGATTGTTCGAATGGTGGAGAAAGCACCTCGATCAACTGCTAAACAGATTCAAGCTGACCTTCAGACACAAGGTATGACAGTTTCAACTCACACCATCCGTCACAAACTCAATCTGAGGGGGTTCTATGGTAGGAGACCCAGGACGACCCCACTGATAAAGCCCAACTGGAGTTTGTCAAAACACATTGAACAAGCCAAAATCCTTTTGGGAGAATGTCCTGTGGACAGATGAGACCAAATTAGAGCTTTTTGGTAAAGCACATCATCTCTATGTTTACAGAAAACAAAATGAAGCCTTCAAAGAAAAGAACACCTAGGAGCACACTAATCTTTATTTTCCTTCTCCAAAGCACAAAATTTATTTTCCAAAACAAAATGAAGCCTTCAAAGAAAAGAACACCTTCCCTACAGTCAATTTTTTTCCCTTGGGATGGGGATATAAACTCAGCTGTTCCTGTCTGCATTTTGGTTGCTGATGTTAAAGATCGCATGGTGGCCTTGTAAAACCTTGGGCGATTGTGTTCATGTAACTTAACTAAATTCCTTCTTTATGTACTAATATATATTTCATTTGGGGTAGAAGAGTCAAACATGGAGGACGTTCAGTGATGTTTTGGGGTTGCTGTGCTGCCTCTTGAATTTGTGCATGGGATCATGAAATCAGGAGATTACCAAGGCATTTTGGAGAGCAATGTTCAACCCAGTGTCAGAAAGCTGGGTCTCTGTCGAAGGTCATGGGTCTTGCAGCAGGACAATGACCCCAAACACACTTCAAAAAGCACCCATGAATGGTTCAAGACAAAAACGCTGAACTGTTCTGAAGTGGCCAGCAATGAGTCCAGATCTAAATCCCATTGAACACCTGTGGGAAGATCTGAAAACAGCAGTTGGAAGAAGGCACCCTTCAAATCTGGGAGAACTGGAGCAGTTTGTACAAGAAGAGTGGGCCAAACTGCCAGTAGAGAGGTGTAGGAAGCTCATTCATGGCTATAGGAAGCACTTGACCGCAGTTATTTGGTCCGAAGACCGGGCTACCAAATATTAAGTCTTAGGTGTCAATAATTTTGTCAATGTCGTTTCTTTTTATTTTCTGTTTTAAAAATATTTATTAAGTTCTGAATCAAAAACAAAGGTTTTGTAATATTAACAGTGAAATAAAGAATTGTGGAGACCAAATACTTTTGTCAATTTCAACTTATTTTAGAGAAAATTGTGAGTTATTTGAAAAAAGTGCAAGGGTGCCAATATTTTTGACCACGACTGTAAAGGTAATCACCAATGAATTGTGCAAATCAAACCAAACCGACACACATTGTCTTTTATTATTAATGATCCAATCACACAGTGACTGTGACAGTTGAGCATAAGCCAATGCTCTACTTTACTCGTAACAAGTACTGTATGCTAAAAATGCACGTAGTTTATTTTTAAGTGTCATTCCTCGTTTTGAACACTTTGTGCAGCATGTTGTTACTGAATTTCCCAAAAATATAATATAGGAGTCAACGCTGTTTCCAGAGGAACCAGCACACAACCTTGCCAGGAAAAGATTGAAGTGACTTTAGTTACCAGCCACGAATGCCCTTTATGGGGACCACCTGCCCACAGAAGTATAATGACAAATCGGCGATGCTTATTGCTGCAAGTTCAGAGATAGGAAATTTGTACTTTACCAAAGATTCTCAAAGGAGGATCTGCACTAACCCTAAAATCATCATAATCTTCATCACGTTGGTTGGTGCTGCCAAAAGTTACGAGGCGAGCTAGAATCCTGGTCGGGTCGCCCCTCAGAATCGGGACTTAGGGCATGAATTTGGCCATGGTACTCTCGTCGCAAAGGACACCATGGGATATTTAACATCCACCAATGAATGCCGGTAGACGGGATGCCCGTTTAACATTCATCTGAGGGACAGCACACAAATTGATGAAACTCCGCCGGGATGATAGTTTATAGCTGGGTCGGGATTCAAACCCAGGCTACGCATCTTAGAGGGGAGTGATTGCACCTCTAGGCCATTCTGCCAGCCCATCATCATCATCATCATAATCATCACTAAGTGTTTGCACCTCTAGGCCATTCTGCCAGCCCATCATCATCATCATAATCATCACTAATTTTATTTTCCTCGTGTAAGCGAGGGCATTTGTACGGGAAAGCAAGATTGTCGTTTCTGAAAAATGACATTCTCTTTCATTTAACATGGTGAAAAGTCCGTCCAACACGTTTGTATGTCATCCCTTCCATTTAATTTTTGACATTGTGACCAAAGCATTTATCTATATTATATTAGCCGTAGGTGATTCTGTCTGTCTGTCTGTCTGTCTGTCCGGGGGTGTGGCTTACTCTGTTAGGAGAGTAGCTCCACCCATTCTGGGAGAGGCTTCATAAACAAATATCCACCATTTTATTAACTCGCATAGCTTTGAGGCCTGTTTAGTTAGGCCCGTGCTGTCTTGCTCTCACAGTTTTATTTCAACTCCAATTCGATATATCATTTCATTTTTCACAGTCGCTAACATAGTTTTAGACTCGGTTGAAAAAAAAATGGGAATAAAATCCCATGAAAGTTTCCTTTTATAGAATGAAATGAATTCTCAAAGGCCTGTAATTTCAAGGCCATTGAGTCTCTCTCACGCCTTTATCTCCAATCTAACTCACCATCTGATTTCATTTTTATCGATGGTTTTAGACTCGGTGTCAGCAATAATTGAGAACATTCACGCACACGCAGGAAAATGCAGAGATATATTTTTTTAAAATCGCGCCACGATGTATCATACACCGTTATTGGAGCATGGAATGAAGGTATTGGAAAGGGTGTTGGAGAGGAGGATAAGGAAGAAAGTGAAGATTGACGAAATGCAGTTTGGATTTATGCCAGGAAGAGGAACGACAGACGTGCTTTTTATCGTGAGGCAGTTGCAGGAGAAGTACATGGAGAAGAGGAAAAAGTTGTTTCTTGGGTTTGTTGATCTGGATAAAACATTCGATGGGGTTCCACGTGAAGTAGTGACATGGGCATTGAGGAAGTTAGGAGTGGAGGAATGGTTGATCAGAGTAGTGATGGCAATGTACAAAAGAGCGCGCACAGCTGTAAGGACGAAGGACGGGAACAGTGGCGAGTTTGAGGTGAAGGTGGGAGTGCATCAGGGGTCGGTACTAAGTCCACTACTATTTGTAGCTGTGATGGAGGTGCTGGCTCAGAACGTAAAGGCGGGTTTACCGTGGGAGTTGTTGTATGCAGATGATCTGGTGTTGATTGCAGAAAGTATGGATGGACTGAAGGAGAAGATGAACAAGTGGCAGGAATGTATGGAGACAAAAGGTCTGAAGGTGATTATCGGAAAAACGAAGGTAATGGCAAGTGGTAAAGCATGTGGTGAGGTGGAAATAACTGGGAAGTGGCCGTGTGCTGTGTGCAGGAAGGGTGTCGGAGTGAATTCCATTCAATGTACAATGTGCGCTGAGTGGGTTCATCAAAAATGTAGTGGTTTGAGAGTGTCATTAACCAGTGTGGCAGCTACATTCAAGTGTAAGGTGTACACAGAGGGAGCTGCAGATGGAGGAAATGTTGAGTTGGATCTTGCAGACGGCGTGAAGCTGGAAGGTGTGAAAACATTTTGTTACCTCGGAGACATGCTGAATGGAGAAGGTGGATCAGACTCGGCAACAGTTGCTACAGTGAGATGTGCATGGAAGAAGTTTCGGGAACTGAGTGGCGTGCTGACAAGGAGGGGAGTGCCGTTGAAGCTGAAGGGAAAGGTGCATGCTGCATGTGTGAGAAGTGTTATGATTTATGGGAGCGAGATATGGGTAATGAACGTAGAGCAGCAACGAAGGCTGGAAAGGGTGGAAATGTGAATGGTTCGGTGGATGTGTGGAGTATCGTTGAGAGAGGGGAAGACAAATGATGAATTGCGAAAGATGATGGGAATAGAGCCTGTGATGGATGCTGTGAAGAGAAACAGGTTGAGATGGTTTGGTCATGGGTTGAGGAAGGATGAAAGTGACTGGTTGAGAAGAGTGATGGAAATGAATGTAGAAGGAAGTAGAGGACGGGGAAGACCGAGAAAGACTTGGCTAAAGATGGTCGAAGAAGAAATGCGGGCAAGGGGGGTAACAAGGGGAGATTCAGAAAATAGGGCAAAATGGAGAAGATTGTCATGGGGACCGCAAGGCTAACCCCCGCTCTTGCAGGGAAAATGGCCTTAAAATGCCTGTTGTTGTTGTTGTTGTTGATGTATCATACACCACCCAACATAACACAGACGGCAACATGTCGACATATATTTGAAATTCGCTTTTTCTTTTCCGTTAAGATATATTACTTTTCCGTTTGACAGTCGTCACAAAAACGTCAACAATGATGCCGACATATATTTATTCGTTCTTATTTCATTCAACATTATTATCCGGAAGTAAAGGTTCACGTGTGCATGGACGTGTCATTCACATATGTAAAATAAATAATTTAACAGACGGGAAATTGCTGAGATATTTCGTTTGGAGCGATTATACACCGCCCAAAGGAAAATTTTCACCGAGAAACCGAGTGAATTCACCAAGCGAATTTCATCGAATTTTACCGAGTTTCTGGAAATTGCCAAGAGATATTTCTTCGTTTTTATTTTATTAGTTACCAGCAGAAGTACCCCGCGTTACCGGGCGGGGGGAGGGGGGAAGGGCACGTACACTTCAGACGTGTGTGTGTGTGTGTGTGTGTGTGTGTGTGTGTGTGTGTGTGTGTGTGTGTGTGTGTGTGTGTGTGTGTGTGTGTGTGTGTGTGTGTGTGTGTGTGTGTGTGTGTGTTGTGAAACTGAAACGGAATGTGCAGGTGCAGCATCTAATTCAATATGCCGAAATGTCTCACACGTCCATGCTCGTGGGATTCCCACGGGTGACCTCACTGTTTCTTAATATTTCATTTATACCAGTTGAAATAATGCATTTATATGCTGAGTATTGGTGGGCATAAGGTCAGTGCAAGACTATGTTGTTTTAATACATCCTTACTCAGTGCTTCAATTCGGGCTGGCAAGATAGCCTGGTGCCCTGGTGTTGAGTGTTGGGTGGACCCTGGTGTTGGGCTAGCGGCTAGGGTGCCTAGGATCCTGGGTTCGAATCCCGGTCGATCGCTGAATTAACGCCAGGGGGGTTGACTCAGCCTGTCATCCTTCCGAGGTCGGCTAATTGAGTACCAGTTCACTGGTAAATCCCTGTTTGTCGTTAAAGGCGGCAAAAAGGGTTGGCGTCAGGAAGGGCATCCGGCCGTAAAACATTGCTTCAAAAAGGGGACCAAAAAACAACAACAACCACGGTTCCCGAAAAAGGCCAACCCCCGCTTTGCGGGGGAAAATGGCCTCTAAAGGTGTTTTTTTTTTTTTTTTTTAAATAAGATAGCCGATAGGTGTACACACTCACCTGTGAACTCTTTTGACTGGGTTCAAATCTTCAGCCAACTATAAACTGTCAAAGGAGGATCTGTATGCCAGCTTGAGTGTGTTGAAGTTCCCACAATACTCTTGTTAAAGATTGGGCTTTACCAGCCATTTTGTGAATTTTGTATACGTAACCAAGGCTTGTGGGAGAGATCATGGGGGCGTTGTGGGAGAGTTGGGGGGGGGGGGGGTGGGGAGAGGACACATGGGAGTGAACAAGCTGCACACAAGCTAAATGAAACACAAGAAGAAGAAGAAGAAGAAGAAGAACAGCTGGAAATTGGGGATGAAGCAGAAGAGGAACAAACCAACCGACAACTAACAAACATAAAGAGGTGAGAGGGAAGGGGGAAAATCACAGTAAACTTGAAAAAGGGAGTGCTTAGGAATTGTTTCATTCGGGGTAGAAGAGAACACGAGTCTGGATGGGGGATGACCTGAGGTGGTGGTGAATAACTGTCTTGAAGCCCTGGAGGGAAGAATGGGATTGAACAGGCTGGGGAGGTTTGCTCCACAGGTGAGAGGAACAAATGAGTGCAGGTGAGCAGTGAGCCTGGATTTTGGGAGGATAACAAGAGGGTTAATGGCAGATTGTGTGTGCACTGTCGAAACCTGATAGGGACAGAACCAAAAGGGAAGAGGGTGCAAGACCAAAAACGAGGTAGTAGAATACTGGGAGGCCACCAGCATGTCTGATGTAACGGGTGAGACCATACCAGGTGTGAAAACAGTTTGTACCTGGCGAGAGGAGCGAAGAAGGGGAATAGCAAGTTGTGTGCATTCTTACTGGAAAGGTTGGATTTAGGGCCTCGTAGGCAATGCCCCAGATCAGCAGTTAAAGAATAAGTACCATATGCTTCGTTATTGGTAAAGCATTAGAGGGAATAACTACAATCCACTTGAGGGAGGTGCTGACTCAGCCGTTGTGTTTTTCTTCTAATAAATAAAAATACGAGTTCCCTTAAAAGGAACTTTGATGCAGGAGGAGGCCATTAGGCCCATCAAAGCCTCGGCTATTATTACCAATTTATGGTTGTTTGTCTGTGCTCTAACCTTTTTAATGCTGAGCATCTAGCAAGGAAGCAGCATGCACCATTTTATTAAAGTCTTGGGTATAACTCGGCTGCGGTTCAATCCGTGACCTCCCAGATTCAGAGAGGACACTCTTAACCCTTACGCCACCGAAGCTGGTTATTTTACAAGTCATCCATTGTTGTTTTCTAGTTTTTATGGTCCCAGTATATCTTTTCTCCCATTCTTTTCTTCCATTTCTTCCGCTCTGTTCATTCTCTTATTATGATTTTCAGTTTTAGTTTCTGATGCAGTGTTGTTATTTATTTATTAACGTTTGATTTTACCACAAATGACCTCCGACTTCGAGATTGTAAACTGTCTGGACAATTTCCTTCATCACTTGCATACAAACTCGGGTTACGCATGGCAGAATTGTACAAAATATTGTATTGTGCCGGGTATTGTCCCTCCTCCCCCCACCCCGAGGATTGATAGTCTATGCCTAAGTTAGGGTGTATATTAATGTTTGTGTAGGTATAGTGGTACCATTTCAAGAACGATCACTTGGGAGAGATCAGCTGACCTGTGAATGTCGCCTCTCCCTCTCAACTCGAGTCTCTTGAGCTCTTTGTGCTTGCTTATCTATATAATACACTTGTCCGTCCATCTTTAATACTCCTTTCCACTTATTGGTTGGAAAGCTAGCCTGACTCCACCTACAATTGAAACCTAAAAAAATCATACGGGCACAATTTTGGTGATATGCGAAGTCAAAGACATCTTCAGAGCTGTCATATTCACGATCACCATGCCCTCCTTATAACTTTTGCCTTCAATGTAAAACGACCAAAGCGACTGTTAAAAGTATGATCTAATGTCAAAAGGTTGGAGCTGAAAGGCTTCATGGGCCTTGTGAAGGCCACAGGAGTTATAGTCCTCAGGGTTTAGGCCTCTGGTGTTAGCCTATGGGCGAGTGAAATTGGAATCTATCCGAGCTACACAACTACAATGTATTATATATAGGCAGTGCACATGTTTTTGCTGCAAACCCAGGTTATTTTTTTTTTTTTTCAAGAGAGATCGAGTCAGCGGTCTGTTGCCTATACACCGTCCATATTACCAAGTGGCATTATCTCGAGCAAGGGCTTTTACCACGTCGTTTCCACGGGTCCTTGCTATTATTTCCATCTATTTTCTCTTTGACCAACTCGACCAGGGACCATAAAACCCATGTCCATTATAAAGATCTTTGTCCGAGGAGCTCTGGGAATCTCGCAGGATTCTGAAACACGGCATTGATCATTATTTATTTTTGACGACGTGTATGTATGCATCAGGAAGAAGATAAACGGTTTAGGATCGTTTATTGGCACAAATAGGCTGCTCATGGTCACTTGAGAGTTGCAATTCCATGGGGTTTCGACATATCTCGTGGGATTGTGAGTTGGACAGGTGACCATGATGGGCCCTGGCCTGTAGGAGCCATGCTGTTGCTGTTTCGATCGTGGTTTCTTTGAAATCGGTGATAGCATGATAGGAGAGGGGAAAGAGTTCAATGTTCTTCTGTTTCTATAAGGTAATGAAGAAATATGTAATGATTGCGAAGATGCTGAGGGGGTCGAGGAGAACAGAGAGTTGGGGTTGGGAGATGGGATAGAAAAAGTGGGACAGAGTTTGGGGTGGACGGTGAATTGACGAGTTATGGTGGTGTTGGGTGGTTTTAAGGCTTGGAATGGGAAGGGAGTGAAGCCTTAGGGATGGGTGTTGGGTGGGGGAGGTTGTGGACTTTGAGGGGGGAGGGGGTTGATGATTTGAGATTTCCGAGAGAGGGATTGATAACTTTTGTGAATGGGAGGGGAGGGGTTGGCGTGATGATTTGAACTCACGTTTTACATTGCACGGACGTTCCGCTTGTCCCTGCTCGTAATAACAATAATACTATGAGTTCCCTTACAAGGAACGTCAGTGCAAGAGGCCATTCGGCCCATCAAAGCTTGCATTATGGTTGCCAACCTATGGGTGGTTGTCTGTGCTCTGTCCATTTAAATGCTGAGAGACGAGCAAGCTAGTGAGTAGCACGTACCATTTAAAAAATCTTTGGTATGACTCGGCCGGGGTTTCCATGTTCCATAATGCTGCAGTTGGAGGTCTTTGCTTGCTGTTCTTGCCAAGAAAGTATACTTAGCACAGTCGATGGGGGCTCATTTGTCATCTAGTTAATGCGCAGCAGTTTGTGGAAAGATTTTGCCAAAAAAAATTCAAATAATCAGTCCCATTTAGTTGCTGGCTGTATAGCTTGGCCGATAGCTTTGTCATGCTGTGATATTGTAAGGATGAGTTGAGCTGGTGGTATTTTCCTCCGTTTGAATGTCGCGTTAAACACTTTTTGATCGCGTTGCAATATTTCGACATTTTGACGGTGAACGATGCATCTCCACTGCCTCTAGTCAGGTTCACTATGTTAACAAATATAATTTCATTCAAAGTTTTGGGAGATTAGCAAACCTGTACATTTTTGGAATCACCAGAGCATGGACAATCCGAAAATCAATGTTGGCTTTTGCACAGGCACCTGCATGGCCGCCATTTTGGATTTTCAAAATGGCCGCCATAAAATACATATTTTGCGCTATCTCGGCTTCTAGTCAACCCAGAAACTTAATTAAATATGCTAATCCTATGTTTTCTGGGTCAAGGAATCCAATAAAGGCCTCAAAATAGTGCTCAGGATTATAGAAAAGCAACAAACAAAGGTAGTTGAAAACCATTATCTTTATATTTGTGATATAACTGTATTACATAATACATGATGTTGCAAGTCCTTTGAAGTTATAGGTATGGGTTAATAAAGCAAGAAAGCAGCCTTGTTAGTATCAGATTGAACTATAAGTCCAATACACAGGATTTTTTTGATTTTTTTTTGTATACAGAATCGAGGCTCGTGAAAGAGCTAACATGTATCACACAAACAAATCAATCAAACAGACAAACAAACAAAGTATATAAAAAGGGGAGCGGTAGACAAGATGGGGAGAGAAGGGGAAGCACATAAACACAACATTTGTGAGGGACATCGCGAATGTGTGGGAGGGAGAGGGCATGGGGGAAGGCGGCATGGGCAAGGGGGGTGGGGGGGTGGGACAAGTATAAACACAAGGACACCAAGGACTTACAGGAAAGAAGTTGGTATTTCAAAAAAGAGGATTTGGTGTGAAATTAGCGTGGGTAGAAAAGATCAAGGTTTTAGATGGGGGAAGATAAGAGATGGTGGTGAACAGCTGTTTTAAAGACCTGGAGGGTGGAGTGGGATTGAAGAGAGTGAGGGAGTATGTTCCAGAGGCGGGAGAAAAGAGGAATGAAAGAGTGAAGGTGAATAGAGAGTCTTGATTTTGGCAGTTTAACCATAGAGGGTTGCAGGCAGATCTTGTGCGACCTTTAGGAATATTGGGGGGACAGAGCCCAGAAAGAGCTGGAGGAGCAAGGCCGGAGAGGAGTCGGTAGAAGACAGAAAGACCACCAACCTGCCTGCGGTGAGTGAGTGAAAGGCCCTCAGAGTTAGCTTCATCACGGGAGATTCCAATGATTCTGAACGCTTTGGTTTCAACAGCGTGAAGCCGAGCTAGGTGTGAGGTAGGAGCACCAGCCCAGAGGGGAGAGCAGTATTCCATTGAGCTGCGGATGAAAGCCTTGTATGTGGTGAGGAGCTCAGGTGTGCCAAGGAAGGACTTCGCACGACGGAGGATGCCCAGTCGGCGACTGGCTTTGGAGGCCAGCTTGGAAATGTGGTTTTCAAACCACATTTCGACTCGAGATCGAGATCGACTCGAAACCGAGATCGACTAGGTCTATACCGTTCAGGAATATGCTTTTACAGTTCTTCATCACTGTCTTGAGTGTCATTTTCGCAAAGGTGTCTACGCAAATGCCAACATTAATTTTTGGATTCCTCGTGCTCTGAATATTCCAAAAATGTATAGTTTTGCTAATGTCCAAAATTTTTGAAAGAAAAAACATAGTGAACCTGACTACTTGTTTGGATGATGAAATATCCGGCATCGGGTGGAGTCTTCAGTATGATTATTAAAATACATTACTGTACGAGTATCGTAGTATCTTTCTCCACGCTCCTCGCCCTCAGGTCTCCGTTACTCGAGCAGCACCCATAAACAGCGACTCGCATGGCCGCAGCACCGGCCGCTTCCTCACGTCTTTCGATGGTCGATTGATCATCAAAACCATCACTGGAGAGGATGTGGCTGAGATGCACAGTATGCTCAAGAAATACCACCAGGTGTGCAAGAATGTAGCTTTTAAAAACGTTTTTCCTTTTTCTATTCAAACTTGTTGCATGATGCCCTTCGTAGGATTGACGAGTTTGTTCAATCGTGACTTTCTTCATTCAGAGCTAGGGCAACCTTAGGCCAGAGGCTCTTTCGTTAGGAAATGACGTCATTGCAGATTGACCTCATGGATCTGCGGATAACATCCTAACCATTCTCTCCCCACCCAAATCCTCCCAATAATTTTCAGTAAAGTCATATTTCATATAAATCTTACATCTGAATTCTATTTGCATGTACTGAGCCTAGTTTTGAACATCCCTGCTTTACCCAAGCTTTAACACCTGGTACGGGACAAACGATCTCCTTCTTCTTTTTTTCATTTCAATGTGCTTTCTTTCACCAACCGATGTAGTATGTCGTCGAGTGTCACGGTGCTACACTGCTGCCCCAGTTCCTGGGCATGTACAGGCTCACGGTGGATGGTGTTGAGACCTACATGCTCATGATGTGCAACGTTTTCAACCCCCAGTTGCGCTTGCATCGCAAGTACGATCTCAAAGTAAGGAATGTTGTACAAGTGTGTGCTCTTATGGGAACGAGCTGCTAGCAAATCTCTGTTGTTCTTGATTTTTCTCAAACTTGATGATTCTTCAACTCAAGTTGGTATATTCCATCCGGCCTTGGTCCGATTGATAGCTCGTTCTCCAGTTACTCTAAAACTCTCCTGTTGTGCTGTTAATTGTATCTACCTTTTTTGTTTACAGATGTTTCTAGATCGGTTGTACGAATTGCGGTTTCATGCATTTCTCTTATTGCTTAATCTTGATTTTTGACTCGTGCTTTGTAGGGCTCTACCGTAGCAAGAGAAGCCAGCGAGAAAGAGAAGGTAACTTCTCTTTACCTCTCTCCCTCTCTGTATTTGCTTGTGGGATGGTGTGCTTGAGAATGAATCAATTTCCCGGGTGATGTATTGGAAATGTGAATTATGCTCGGGAATGTGGAAGTCAGTTAAATCTTCAGGGTGAAAGGTGATTAACTATTAGTTTTGAGCATAGACCACCATCGAGGAAATTACCACTTCATCGGGTGCTGCTGTTTTATCCCAATTTATAATAGATTAGCAGAAGTACCCGCCGGGCGGGGGACAGGGGGGGCGGGGGGAGGGAAGGGGGGGAAGGGGAGGGGGGAGGCAGGGAAGGGGAGTGGCTTCTGAGTGAATGTGGCTCACGTTTCTGGGTTAAGTGTGATGCCGATCAGGAAGAAGAAGAAGCCGTACTACCAAATTCGTACACTTCCGGAATTGTTTGATTTATTTGTATTCAAATGTCTGGTAATTGTTTTGTATTTATTTATGCGAATGTGTACTTGTGTATAACCGTCATTCATTTATAAAGGCTTCGGCACTATCGAACGATTTTATTTTATTTTATTTTTTTATTTTTTTATTTTTTTTTAACTCCAAAAAAACGAACTTTTTTTTTCAAATATATCTTTTTTTGCCTAAAACACTCCCAGGCACTCATTGATGAACCTCTGAAAGTTTGATGAAGATCCGTTCAGCCATCTCTGAATAAAACGCGGACATACACAGACAACTCGCGTTTATATATATACATATATAAATCGGGATTTAAATTTAATTCAAAAATTGATCCAGACGTCTATTCTCTTTCAAATATTCAAACCGACAGAGGTAGTTATTTATCACAGCATCTGTAGAGTTTTCACCCTTTTACTCAACCCCGTTTCGCTGTTATTTGGTGGAGCAAAAAGTCAACTGAGCTTTATAGATATTTAGATGTTGAATAGAAAATTTGATACTCTGTGTACAAGCCAAGAGAGATTGCACATTTTGAGTTTAAATGAGTTGGTTCATTTTGGTTTAAACCACTCTTCATTTTTGGCTATTTTAAATGCTTTTCATTTCGTTCAGGAAAGGATAAAATGAATTCTTATTGCTTGTTATTGCCGACTGTGTAGGCGAAAGAATTACCAACTCTTAAAGATAAAGATTTCATCAACGAGAAGCAAAAACTTTGTGTTGGAGAAGAGAACAAGAAGATGGTTTTGGGGAAATTGAAGAAGGACGTTGAGGTGAGTTGCTTGTTCGGTTGTTTTATTTTGCTGTATTGCCATGTATATAAACGGAAGCTATTGTCGTACATTCAGCCTCCGTACTCACCTTTTCCTCCTACGTAGTGGAACGATAACCTGTTGTTCGTGTGCTCATCCCTGCGCATGCAGACTACCGTTCTGATGCATTGCTAGAATAGGCCATTGGTATTTATATGCCATGTTTTTTTGGGAAGAGTTCATTAAACCGGCTGTTCCATGTGCTTTGACTCATTTGTTGAGGTTAAAGATTCCATTTCTTCTTTTGCAAAACGGATGATTGAACACGACCAACGTCCAGACCCTCAAGTTGAGGTGGAAGTGGAGGCAGAGGTGGCGTTAGGGGCCACGAACCACAAAAGGGTCCTCGGACCAAGCTGATTGCTCATTGGTAAAGGAACACACCCCTGGATCAGGTTTTTACATGAGTTTGTGTTTACAGTTAGCGGTGTCCGGATAATATCTATATATATAATTATATATATATATATCTGTGCAGTGTCTGTCTTGTGTTGTGTTGGCTTGTCTTGTCTTGTCACTGAACTACTCCCTCAAACTTTTGTGAAATCGTACCAAACTTCTGGTATGCACATATCTCTCCCGTCGGTATGGCCTAAAGGTTTTTTTTGGAAAAATTTTCCAATTATTATTTAATTTTTTGGGGGAATATTTTCGGTAAAAAATTTTTTTCCCAACTTAAGTTTTCAACTTCAATTGTTTATAAAATGTGATATCACGTATATTACAAATACATTTGTGCAAAATAATTGTTTGAATTATGATTGGTTTAAACCATGACAAATCGGCAACTCGGGTACAGTCATTAATCTATCTATAATTCCAGTAATCTCTGTGTGTATGTTTGTATGTTTGTATGTATGTATGTATGTATGTTTGTCTGTGACCGCTGTTTCGCGACAACTACCGGTCCGATATACTTGCAACTTGCCAGGTATATTGCTGGGGACCCGAGGATGTGCCTTTTCAAGGTTTCATATTAATCGGACAAGTAGTTAGCGAGCTATGGCGATTTCTTTACCAAACTCCGCAAGCCGTTCGCTTTGGACCAAACCATTGCATGTAAATAGAGGGGGGGGATTGTCACCGTACTCGCAAGCCGTTCGCTTTGGACCAAACCATTTCATGTAAATAGAGGGGGGGGATTGTCACCGTACTCGCAAGCCGTTCGCTTTGGACCAAACCATTTCATGTAAATAGAGGGGGGGGATTGTCACCGTACTCGCAAGCCGTTCGCTTTGGACCAAACCATTTCATGTAAATAGAGGGGGGGGGATATAATTTTAGATATAGATATAGTACGGGCATGCCCTAGTAATAATAATAATAATAATAATAATAATGCATTTATTTTATATAGCGCTTTTCAGGAAGCCCAAAGACGCTTTGACAGAGTGCAAAACATAATGCATAGCAAAACATAAAAACAATTGCAAAAAAAAAGAATCAATAGGGAAATATTCAAAGCACAAAGGAGGGAGAAGGAGAGGAGATAGTCAGGGGTTAGATGCTGTGGGTTAAATGTTGAATGCAGTGTTGAACAGGTGGGTCTTGAGTGATGTTTTGAATGTGGTGAGTGAGGAGGAGTCTCTGATGGTGTGAGGTAGCGAGTTCCAGAGGGTGGGGTGGGAGTTCCAGAGGGTTCATTTATCTACATATCTACACATCTGGGCAGTGTCTGTGTTGTCACTTAACGACTCCCTCCAACTTTTGTTTCCGTGGTTGTGAAGTGTTTTTAATAACGTTGTGGTGGTTTTGAATTACGTGGTGGTGAGGTGTTTTGAATTACGTGTGGTAAGGTGTTTTGAATTACGTGGTGGTGAGATGTTTTGAATTACGTGTGGTGAGGTGTTTTGAATTACGTGGTGGTGAGGTGTTTTGAATTACGTGTGGTGAGGTGTTTTGAATTACGTGTGGTGAGGTGTAATCGTCCCAAATTTCCAGTCTGCACCTACCCCTCTCCTATGTATGTGCTGAGGGGTTCTTTCTTGAAAAAAAAACATTCAACCTAAATCTTCAACCTAAATTGCCCATAAAAATGTAATATCACAAACACAACAAATACATTTGTGCAAAATAATTGTGTGTATTATGATTGGTGTAAATCATGACAACACAGCAACTCAGGTACAGTCATTATCCTCAGCTAAAATAAGCCCGTTCCTCAGTAACGACGCTTGGTGAGGCGAGCGCAGCGAGCCAAGCCAAGCTAGTATATATATATATATATATATATATATATATATATATATATATATACACAAAGAATTAAGTTAAGCACCCCTACACAACGAATTAAGGTAAGCACCCCCTAATATATATTCTTTGTGTATATGTATACATTGGCATATATTCTAAGGTATGTGAGATCAAATAATGATTGGGAATGGAACAACCTGCCACAGCAACGCATACGACGGCTTACAGGGTCTATGAGACGTAGGGTTGAGTCAGTGATCCGATCACGTGGGTCCTACACACGTTATTGACGCAAAGATCGCTAGAGGTCCTCTCAGAACAATGACTGTACGTTAGAAAACATAAACGTCATCCACACTGTCCGTGATGGACCTATAGCTCCATACTTAAATTGAGGTGAAAATATGCCTAAAATTCCCAAAAAATTTCACCTTAAATTATTCAGAATAAAATATTGAAAACGGCATGATTGTTATGTTTTTATGTGACCATAATATCACTTCTCCAGAAAATATAGCAATATCATGGGTATATTACACTGTTTTGACGACAACAAACTTGTAATGTGCGAGGTTGTAAAAAAACGGGGGGGGGGGGTGCTTAACTTAATTCTTTGTGTATATATATATTAGGGTGCATCAAACGCCCTTAGGTTCTTGGATTTTAATGTCTATTCTCTCAAATGTTACACTTGTTGGTAGAAGTATGTATGCAAAAAATAAATGAAATCAGAGGTGGTCCTGGGTGGCCACCGGCCACTTTTATATATTTAGGGCCATTTTCGGGGCCGCACTATGTAAAAATGTTTGATTTTGTTATTTTACACCCAAACCTAGTCATGTTTGGTATCAAATTGAAGGTCTTGATGAGAGGAATACAAATATAACAATTTTATGCAAAAAACGATGGTTTGATAATTAGTTTGTATTTTTACATGAATGAAATCGGAGGTCTAATCGTGGGTCCCATACTAGTAGTCTAATAATATCCTTTATTTTCTTTCAGATGGCAGATAAGAAGACCAGATTAGCAAGTGCCATTTTTGGTCTTGGCAATGCTTTTACAGAAGCAGATGGTACATTGACAGGAGTCCGCCTCCCAACTTGCCGGCAGGTTCTTCGATGCGTGATGTGGTACATCCAGAAAGAAATATGTGAAGGCAAACAAACTCAGCCACTGAAATGGAAATCTGCCAGCATCGTCCTTATCCAGCTGAAAAAATTCTACACTAAAGCAAATATTCCTATGCTTTCAGACCATCAATGCTGCAAACTAATACTTGACCTTCTTAATGACAATAACAAATTGCGTCAAATACCTGTTTCTCGCCGAGAATCTCCAAGCACTTTGGCTAAGTTGCAAACCATGAATGAACGTCTTGATAAGACCTTTGGTGTATGGACAAAAGATGCAATGACAAACATTAAGAATGAGGAAGATAGAGTATTTTTAGAGTCAATGAAATCTGACAGAGTAGCCTCATTTGGTGGTGTTGACAAGAAGAAAGTTGATAAAGATCATAGAAAAGAAAAACGCCTCTTAGCGGAAGCTTCAAGATGAGAACGTCATGAATCATCCAGTGTACAAGAGATGACAATTAGTTCTGTATGCTCTGATGATAGTGACTCTGCAGATAGCTTGGAAGAAACTGAAGAAGAGGCGATTCCAGAGATTCAAAGGAAGCGTAGTCACCACAGATCAACATATGCAGGTACATCTGCCTTTATTCCTCATGATATTCTGAAAAGACATTCAGTTATGTCTGTTGCTACTCGACTAAACATAACTCCTGTTCAACAGGTTGCGCTCACCAAAGCTGTAATTCAAGAGGCAGGAGGTGATCCACGTCGTGTGGCCAAGTCGTACTCAACTGCTGATAAGGCTCGACGATCAATAACAAGTGCTATCGCCAAAGATATTCAAGAAAATTGGATCGCCCCAACAGCTGCAACACTTCACTGGGATGGCAAGCAGATACCAACGCTCACAAACAAGAATGTCAAGGAAGAAAGATTGCCAGTGTTGGTTGGGAATGCCACTGATGTAAAGCTACTGGGGGTGGCTAGATATCCTCCTGGAAGTGATAGGTCATCAGGTGACATCATTGCCGAGCACACTTACACGTATCTACATTCATGGAAGTGCAAACAATCAGTTGTCAACTTATGTTTTGACACAACAGCATCAAACACTGGACACGTTACAGCTGCCTGTGTTACCATTCAATCAAAACTGGACCGTGCTCTTCTGTGGTGTGCATGTCGCCATCATGTTGGAGAGGTAATCCTGGATCATGTGTTTGACGTTCTCAAAATTGAGGCATCAAAGTCTCCAGAAGTATCTTTGTTCCAAAAATTCCAGAAGAATTGGGAACGCATATCGCATGCAAAGAATGAAAGTTTAACCAAAATTGACATTTCCATGTACAATGACTATGCACAACAGCTGCTTTTATCCTGCAAAAACAAGGTTTTAAGCACAATCCGCACAAGCGCTTCATACTGTAGGGAAGACTACAAGGAAATGGCACAACTCTGCCAGGTAGTCCTCGATGATGATGTCACAAAACAAGGAACACTCCACAGACCAGGGGCCATGCATAAAGCAAGGTGGATGTCAAAGATTCTTTATTCCATCAAAATATGCCTACTTGAAGAGCAAATTTCTCTACTACCTCGAGGAACTGTAACAACACAACATCAACAGAAAAAACTGAAGGAGTTTGTTGTTTTTGTTGTTTATATTTATTGTGATTGGTGGCTCATATGTCAGTCTGCTTCAAATGCCCCATGGTTTGATTTGTGCTTTTACAAGACTCTGCTCAACTATAAAGCTGTCAACTCAACCATTTCAGTCAGCGCTGTGAAAGCCTTTGATAGACATTTGTGGTATTTAACCCCAGAACTGGTTGTTTTGGCACTGTTCAGCAATGCAATTCCTCAAAAGGATCGTCGTGCCCTTGCAGATGTGTTACTGGCCATACAACCAGATGAAATGCCAAGCACTCCAAAACACCGCTACGGTTCTGGATATGGCAAACCGTCATTTCCAAAAATTACAGAAGCGACAACCCTGGCTGATCTTGTGAACGAGGACTCGTGGTTTACAGTAAACCTTCTTCACCTAGATATGACCTTCCTAACAGAGGATGTTGACACTTGGCAGAACAATGAGCACTTCAAGGCAGCCAAGTCCATTGTGGATGGGCTTAATGTTGTGAATGACCCTGCGGAGAGAGCAGTAAAGCTCGCAACTGATTTTGTCTCAACTGCAAGAAGAGAAGACCACTTCCAAAATCTTCTTCAAGTGGTTGAATGTGACCGCAAAGCGAGGCCAAATTTGCGGAAACGAGCAAAGTTGGAGTAGTGACATTGGCGTTGTGCTTAATACATTTTCAAACTTTTAATCAATGAAAGTACAATACTACAACACTGTACTATAACTTTGTAATATGAAGAACGATTTTGGTTAATTTTACATTGACATGTAAGGTTGTTTTAACTGTTTGATATTAGGCATTTAGTAAAAGTAGGACTTTACTTTTGTATATAGGTATAATGGTTAATTTTACATTATCTTGTAGTTAATTTTACATTATCTTGTAAAGTAGTTTAGCTGTGGCCCTAAATGGCCCTAAATATATAAAAAATGGCCGGTGGCCACCCAGGACCACCTCTGATTTCATCTATTTTTTGCATACATACTTCTACCAACAAGTGTAACATTTGAGGGAATAGACATTAAAATACAACAACTTTTTGAAAATCATGGGGCGTTCGATGCACCCTAATATATATATATATATATATATATTGTTGCGAATATGGAATTTGACCTCCATATCCGCTTGTAAATATTCCCCTATCTTCTCCGATACTCCCCAACTCTCCCCTTACCCCATTCCCTAGTCCCATTGTCTGTAAACAACACCCATTAGAGCCGATCTTCCCCTTCATTCCCCCATTAAATGTCGTGCCCAGGTCCCCCGCACCACACGTAGACAATTATAGGACATCTTGCTAGTTATTCTTAATCTATGTCAGTTAAGGACTTGTTTCCATTAATTATGACTCTTCGTTGCACCAGAATGTGATGATATGGCACCAGTAGGAGTTTAGGACCTTCCCATACCTCCCCGCATCTCTTCCCATCATCTCAAGCTCCAACAACAACCACAACAACAGCGGCTTTGCGTCCTCACTCCGGCTCGGTTGGCCGCCATTGAACATGTGCTCGACGGGGTTACCCAGAAGGGGGCTCCCTGTCGGCCCCTCGTCAAGGGCGGAGCCGGTAACCCCCGCACCCAATGAGAAGCCATGGGCCGATGCCATATGGGGCGGAGCTAACGAGCGAGGGCGTGACTCCCCGCCGGATATACGCGGCCCCGCGCCGGACGTGACGTCAGATGCGCCCCGAGCTTGGAAGGAAAAGACGCCACCCTCCCGAGCGCTGAGCGACCTCCCCAGCTTGAGACCAAAGTCGCGACCCACAAGCGCTGTGATACCTTCACGCATCTCTGGACACCACCGTACGTGATCCTGCCCTGAGCACAGGTGCACCTGGAGCGATCGCTACCCGCTTTCCTGGCCATCAAACCCCGTGTGAGTGAGCCTTGTCCCGCGTTTACCTGTCGTCTGTCCGGGGATAATATAAGTGTGTTTAAGTGCCCACCTTCCTATGTTTCCCTCTTGTCCCTGTAATCTGACCTTTCCGTACGAATATAATCTCCTCCGGAGGTCTTGAGAACTGAACCCTTGGTGTCGTATTGTGTGATTGTAATCCAGCCGGGTGTCTTCTTTTTCTTATTGAACCAGCATAGCGCGATTAGTCAACCCCGGGTGCAATCGGGGTAACTTGTACGGATACGGCGGCCATCCCGCTCGGCCCACCATACCATCAAAGTCGTATCTGTAACAATTGGTGTCGGGAGTGAGATTCGAGGCCCGACCAAATTTTGAAAAAAAAAAAACGAATAGAGAAAAAAAAAAATTTGGTCAAAATTTGGAGCGGCCGAAATTTGTTTTGTTTTACGAAACTCGAATTTTGCAAGTCGCGCTATGGCGGATCAAGACGGCTGGGGTCCGGTAGGGGAGAGTGAGGTAGGGTCGATCCAGGACCAAAATGAGGGACAGGAGGAGAGCGAAGCAGTGAGGGCGGCAGGTTCGCAAAATAGCGCCGTCACGCACGAAGAAGCGGGCGCGCAAAATGGCGCCTCGCTGGTCACCGTGCCCGCGACCGAAGTAGCGCCGCTGGGAAGATTGGAACTTTTTTTTATACAAATGACGGCCCTTATGGAAAAGAATAGTGAGCGATTGGAAAACCAAATGAGGGGTACCGGTGAGGGATTAGAAAAGAAATTAGAGGGAGTGAAACATGGGTTAACGGGGGTAGAAAACAGAATGGCCGCTCAAGAGAATCAAATGGAAGGGATGCAAAAGGGATTAGAGGGGGTAGAAAATAGAATGGCTGCCCAGGAGAATCAGATAGAGGGAGTGAAAAATGGGTTAGAGGGGTTAGAAAACAGTATGGAAGGCAAATTGAGGGACATGAGGGACCAAGCGGAAAGGGAAGTTAAACAAATGGAGCAGCAGATAGAGGGGGTCAGAATGGGGGTAGAAACCAAACTGGATGCTCACAGGGAGGAAATGGAGCAGATGAGGGTGGCATCTGGGCAGGAGATGCAAGTGATGGGAGAGGAGATCAGGAGAGGAGTGAGTGAGGAGGTCGGAGGAGTGCGCGAGGAGGTGAGGCACTGTAAGGAGCGCATGGAGAAAGAGGTGAGAAAGGGGACTGTAAAATTGCAAGGTGGTATAGAGGAGTTGACGCTGGGAGTAGAACAACTGACAGTGGGACAAAAGGAGTTGGGGGACCAGGTAAAGAAGAACACAGCGGTAATAGAGGGTTTAAAATCGACACAGAAGGAGATGAAAAAGGACGTAGGGGTAATTAAAAAAGAGTGCCAGACGGTACATGAGGACCTGACGAGGAAAATGGACAAGGTGGTAGAGGTAATGGAGGTTAAAGAGCGGGAGGTGCGGGAGCACATAGAAAAAAATAAAGTGGAGTTAGAGGAAGAACTTAAAGGGGCGCACGAAGAGATGAAGGAGATGAAGCAAAAATTAGAAGAAGTGGAAGAAGGGGTGAGCGAAATTAAGAAGCGACGGAGAGAGGATAAGAAAGAGATAAAGGAGGAAGTAAAAGAATTGGTCCAAAGTCTGTGTTCGGATCGTGATGATGTGCTCATTAACCGGATGAGGGATTCGCAGGTGATGGAGGAGAAGCGAAGAGAAAGAGGACCCGGTGTAAGTGGTGACCAATATGGTCGTGCGTATGATGCGCCAGGTGATTTAATAAGCTTGGGGGTCGAGATAGACCCGGATGTTCGTGAGAGGCCGAGAGTGAGGTGTATGGCTGGTCCGGAGGGTATGGAACGAGAGGTGCGAGGTGTGGGTGAGCAAGGTTGTGGTGGTATGGAATGGGTAGCGGGTTGCGGAGGTGTGACCCAGGCATCAACACCAACAGGGGTAGTTGTTGGAGGGACCGGGGAGGCACGAGAGCCCCTTGGGGGTAGTGTACTGTGGGGGCCCGGCCGGTTCGGCCCCGCGCTGACCCCGCAAGGGGCGACGCACGGGGTCCGGCCGGCGGGCAACGACTCACATACGAGGTGGTCCCACAAGGTCCCACTCGCGCCGTATGACGGCAAGAGTGATCTACGCGCGTACCTGGCGCAGTTCGACTGTGTGTGTAAGGGCAACGGTTGGGGTGAGGACGAAGGTGGAGTACACCTGGTGGCCGCATTGCGCGGCGCGGCGGCGGAGGTGCTGACGGCATTACCAGCGGGTGCTCTCACCCTGCCAGCCCTCCGCGACGCCCTAATTAATCGATTTGGAATAGAACAGCAGAGCGAGCTTGTTAAAGCTCAGCTCGCGCTGCGAAAGCGCAAGCCCCAGGAAGCCATCGGGGAACTTGCCCACGACATTCGCCGCGCAGTGGGGATCGCACATGCTAGCATGGCAGCGGATTCCCGGGAAAGCCTGGCGCTGGACCATTTTATCCAGGCCCTCCCGGATATTGAGCTCCGGCAACAGCTCGCCATGTGGCGCCCGCAGACTCTGAGCCAGGCGGCTGACGCTGCGGCCCGTTGGGAAGCAGCGAGGCCCCTGGCCCGGGGGGGCGAGCGTCTCGCAATGGCGGTCCGCCAGATGGGACCCCCGATGGAGGGCGGACCCCTTAGGGGGCCCGCCCCCGACGTGGGTCCTGACCTGGCGGGCATGGTCCGGAGGCTGGTGGACCAGCGCCTGGCAGGACCTGGACCATGGCAGGCGGCCCCGGAGGTGGCCCGCGGTGGACCACGAGCGGGTAATCCAATTCGGACCTACAGGGGGGGGAATTTGGAATTCCGGAGGCAAGCACCTTACCAGGTGAGGTGCTATACCTGCAACCGCCTGGGTCACCTGGCGCGGCACTGTCGAAACGCGCGCCGGGATGATCCCCGGCAGTTGAGGTCCTCAACTCCGCCCAGGGGGGAGCGGGTTAGCCGACCCCAGACACCCCCCCGCCAGACCCCGGGAAACTAGAAGGTGTCGGGCACGTAGGGCGGTGTTCGGCAGCAGAGGATGGAGGAGAGCCCTCATTGACGCGACAGGTCATTTATTGTGGCCAAATTGGAACCGGTAGCCTGACAATTAGATGCAAAATTGCCGGCGTGGGGGTAGACGCCGTAGTGGACACAGGAGCTAGCGCCACGATCATCAGCCCTGTGGTCCTTGATTCGAGCGCAGGTGGCTGGGATAAGATCCAGCGCCTGCAAAATTATAGTTTGCAGCTTGCTACCGGGGTAACGGCCCCGATCATAGGGCGTGGTTCTGTGACCCTCAAGTTAGGGTCGGTAAGGAGGGAGATAGATGTTTGGGTGGCGGAGGTGTGCGACCCATGTTTAATAGGGTTGGACCTGTTGACTGCCAGCGGTTGTAAAATCGACTTGTGCCGGGGGATCCTGCAGGTGGGAGTAGAAGAGCTGCCGTTAGGGGGAGTGAGCACGGCCGAGAGAGCGGAGCTGGAGGCTTCCGAGGCCGTGACCATCCCCCCAAGGGCCGAGGCGATAGTGCCGGCCCGGTGGGCAGCTCGCCCAACATGGCAGGAGTCCTGCGGCCTGGTCGAACCGGTGGCAGCGCAGTCCATACCGGGTTTAATCGTGGGCCGCACCCTTGTAAAAACGGACGGACCGGTAGTGGCCGTCCGAGTAGTAAATGTGAGTACAGAACCACGCACTATAGTAAGGGGCACGAGGGTAGCTGGCTGCACCCCAGTTGAGGAAGTCGCGACAGTGAGGGGCGAGAACGTCCAGCCGAGCCGACCCCGGGGGGAGCCTTCAATAACAAGTAGGAATTGGCCCGGTCCCATTTGCGAGATGGTAAATCGTAGTAGCGTAGAGTTGGGAGGTACCCAGAGGGAGGCCTTACACAAACTGGTTGGGTCCCATTTGGACCTCTTCTCCCTGTCCACCGAGGATATTGGACGTACGGGCCTGGTGAAACATCAGATCCACACCGGTGAGGCCCGGCCTATTCGTCAGGCCGCCCGACGGCTCCCTTGGAGCAAGAGGGCGGAAGCTGACGAGCAGGTTGCAAAAATGCTCGACGCAGGTGTGATCGAGCCCTCGGGAAGTCCTTGGATGTCACCTGTTGTGCTGGTCAAAAAGAAGGATGGGACCACGCGGTTCTGCGTGGACTATCGCCAGCTAAACAACGTGACACTCAAGGACTCATATCCCCTGCCAAGGATTGATGACACCCTCGATGCCGTTGCGGGCTCAAATTGGTTCACCACTTTGGACCTCAAGAGTGGGTATTGGCAGGTGGAGATGGATAGGGCAGGGAAGGAGAAAACGGCATTTTCCACAGGTAAGGGACTGTATCAGTTTACTGTGATGCCGTTTGGTTTGTGTAACGCCCCCGCCACCTTTGAGAGATTGATGGAGCATGTACTAGGCGGCATGCCATGGCAATCATGCCTGGTGTACCTGGATGACGTCCTGGTACATGCCCAAACGTTCCCCCAGGCACTAGCTAATTTGGACCAGGTGTTCGGGTGCCTCAGACAGGCAGGGTTGAAGCTGAACCCGAGTAAGTGCACTTTGTTTGCAAGAGAGGTGGCCTATCTAGGTCACGTGATTGGCCGCGAGGGGGTAAAAACAGACCCAGACAAAATTAAAGCGGTAGAGGAGTGGCCCGCACCACGTACCATCAAAGAGGTGCGGGGATTTTTGGGACTCTGCTCCTACTACCGGCGCTTTGTGGCGAAATTTGCGGAGTTGGCCCGTCCCCTCCACCGGCTTACGGAGAAGGGGACGCGATTTAATTGGACACGGGAGTGCCACGAGGCCTTCCAAAAATTGAAGGGGTGTCTAACATCCGCACCCCTTCTAGCTTACCCCACTAGTGACGGGACATTTACCCTGGACACGGATGCGAGCCAGGAAGGATTGGGCGCAGTTTTGTCTCAGACACAGGAGGGCGTGGAGAGAGTGATTGGTTATTATAGTCGGGCCTTAAGTAGGCCCGAGAGAAATTATTGCGTCACTCGCAAAGAGTTATTGGCTATGCTGGCTGCCATGAACCATTTCCACCCGTACTTGTACGGGCGGAAATTTTTGGTTAGAACTGACCATTCCTCCTTGCAATGGCTCCTTCGGTTCAAGGAACCGGAGGGCCAAATTGCAAGGTGGTTGGAAAAGTTGCAGCAGTACGATTTTGATGTGGCCCATAGGGCCGGGAAGGCCCATGGTAATGCGGACGCACTCTCTCGGCGTCCTTGTCTGGGGGAAAACTGTAAATTTTGTGCGAGACACGAGGAGAGGGAGCAATTGGGCGATTCCGCCCCGATTCTCGTCGTCCGGGCAACCCGGGTGAGAGGGCCAATTTTGCCACTAACCGCGGACGAGGAATTTGGAGAGTTGGCTTGGAGCACGGCCCAGCAGGAGGATCCTGTTCTGGGGCCGGTGGTCCAATGGGTCAAATTGGGGCAAAGACCAAAGGGGGAAGAGGTCACCCCCCTCGGGGCACAAACAAAGGCATATTGGGCTCAGTGGCAGACCCTGGAATTGAAAGGCAACATCTTGTATCGCAAGTGGGTGGAGGTTCCCTCTGATCGAACTTCCTGGCTGGTGATAGTCCCTGACAAATTCAAGAACGTCATATTGCAACAGGTGCATGGTACCCGCTCCGGCGGCCATTTGGGCAGGACAAAGACAATATCTCGGGTCCGCCGGAGGTTCTATTGGGTGAATATGGGGCGCGACATACAGGACTGGTGTCGGAGATGCGACGCCTGTTCTGCCAAAAAGGGACCAGCACGGAGGATGAGGGCCCCCCTTCAATTACATCAGGTGGGGGCCCCCCTTGAGCGGGTGGCTATGGATATTCTAGGACCGCTGCCCCGCACCCGCCAAGGTAATAAGTATATCCTCGTTGTGATGGACTACTTCACCAAGTGGCCGGAGGCCTACGCCCTCCCCAACCAAGAAGCAGGGGTGGTAGCGCAGGCCTTCGTGGAAGGATTTGTGTGCCGGCATGGGATTCCACAGGAGTTGCACACCGACCAGGGACGAAATTTTGAGAGCAAATTACTAAAAGATGTGTGCAGTCTCCTGTCAATTCGAAAAACCAGGACAACGCCTTTAAGACCTCAATCTGACGGGATGGTGGAAAGATTCAACCGAACTTTAATCCAACAACTGGCACTGTTCACCACCACCCGTCAGGATGACTGGGACGAACATCTCCCTTATTTGCTCATGGCCTACCGAACCAGCCAGCACGGGGCCACCGCATGCAGTCCAGCGTTGCTTATGTATGGGCGGGAGTTACGGGCTCCCGCCGACTTGCTATGCGGTCCCGTGCCAGACACAGTGGTTAACCCGCCGAGGGAGGGGTACGCACGTCACCTAGAGGAAGGCATGGAGCTAGTCCATGCCTTCGCCCGCCGCCAACTCCATCTGGCGGGGGAAAAGATGAAGCGCAGGTACGACGACCGGAGCCAGGGGAGTCAATACGCTCCGGGGATGAAGATTTGGTTCTTTAATCCCCGGAGGCGGAAGGGAAGGTGCCCAAAACTCACCTCCCCCTGGCAAGGCCCAGGAGTCGTCCTGTCGCAAATCTGTGACGTGGTCTTTAAGATCAAAATGGGGCCACGAGCCCTCCCTCGGATCGTCCACGCCGACCGGATAAGACCTTACACCGGCGAGCAGGCGCCCCCGTGGATCGCCTCGGCTTTAGATGCCGAGGCGGGACCCAGTACCTCTGAATAAGGGGGGCTTATTAGTGCCAGAGGACTGGGGGATTGAGGAGCGATAGGCCCGGTGGGAGAGGGTGGCATCCCTGCCACCTTTCCCATGTGAGGGGGGCAAAGGAGCAATAGTTTATGGGGTGTATGGCAGTGAAAACTAGCCCGGGTGGGTTAGGATATGGTGTGTAGGGATCTAGAAGAGATTGACATTAGGTAACGTTAAGTTTAGTTAGTGACTGATACCTGTAGTGGGGACGCAGGTAGATTAGTATGGATGATAATGACGTGGGAGCGCAATAGTTTAAAGGGACGACTGGGAAGCGCAAGTTTCAGAAGGGAGTAGTTAGCTGAGATGATGCTGTGTGTGTGAGGATTGAACAGGTGTGATTGCACAGGTGTGCAACTGGACAGGTGTGTGGAGTAGTGTATGAGTAGTGAGTGTTGTGGATCAGCGCGAATGCGCTTGGGGAGAGAAGGGTGCCGGTGGCACCAGGTGTGAGAGCACAGGTGTGCAAGTACAGGTGTGTGGAGAAAGTTGGAGTAAGTGGTACGGAGTGGTGTGCATGGTGCGAAGGTGTGGATGGGGGAAGAGTGGACCCCTTTCACGAGTACCCGGGGCGGGTAGTGTAAGTGTTAGGTAGAGGGTGCAGGTAAATTGTGGTTGGATATTGGCATTTGTGGTGCGGTTGCAGAATGGTGTTGTGAATGGGTGCATTAGTGTTGTGGAAATGGCTGGGCGTGTAGCCTGTTAGTGTGTGTAGTTGGTTGGGCACTCCACCACTGTGAGGATGTCGGCCAGGTGAGGCCGCAGGTGGGCTCTGGGAGCCGGTAGTTGTGAGTGGGTGCCTGAGGATCCCGGGTGTGGATCGGGCAGCCCAGTGCCAGAGAGGGCACGGAGTGGGGAGAGAGCCAGAGGGCCTTCCCCTGGTAGTTAGGTTAGGGTAAGGAGCAGGTAAGCTCGGAGGCAACTGCAGTGGTGGAGGTGTGCAGGTGGGTAGACCCACTGGGAGAGGTACACGTCGCAGCCCAGAAATTGTACGAGGGCACCGGGAGATGAATCGGGGGAGTGAGACCCCAAATTGAAGAGCACCACAGTTTGGCCAATGGGAATTGGTTTTTAGAACCCATAGCGTAAGAGGGCCAATGGTTTGGCCGGAGAAAGCCCCCGGGTAGTGTAAAGTTGTTAAAGTCATTTAGGAGATAGTTAGGATTGATGAACCTGTCGCACCATACGCAGCCACTTGCCTGTGGTGATGATGATGACTCCACACCTGTGTTTTCTTTGGTTGTTGCAGGAAATGAGATTGCTGTGAGGATTTGTGAGACGCATCACGACGTGGATGAGACATTGGGGTGATTCCATCTCTCCCTCCCTAGGAGGGACTGATGATGAATTGGTGATGGCAAATTTTGATGTTGAGTTGAAAATGGCAAATTTGATTGGTTAGGAGGGAGAGAAGACGAATTTGGTATATGGGAGGAACGGGGAAGACAGTAGGGATGTTTGTCGATTTGTAAAGTAGATGTTTATGGGTAGTGTTGTGTTTTGTGGATACAGTAAGGGGTAAGGGAGGGGCCATGTAGGTTACCTGGTGGGGGGGGGGGCGTACGATAGGAACGTACCTGTCTCACCTGGTTCCCATGTGCCCCCAGTGTGCATTACCTTATATTGCGTGCACTTTTGCGCCCTTACCACCTTACTCACTTGTCTGCTTCTTTTGTCTCCCACCTCCGAGGGTCTGGCTTTGGGGTAGAGAGAGAGGAGAGAGAGGTGCTGGCTACGCAGTTGTGGGCCTGCACTTTCGCTGTTGGCTGCCTGGATCGATACACCATATGGACCGCAATGTTTGTGGCCACCCACCATGGACCGCAGCTCTTTTGCGGCCAAGCACCACCCGTGGAAGGACCTATGGGTCAGCGTGGCACCTATGCCATACAGGTGAACCACTTTTAATTAACACCAAGTGCACCACAAGAAGAGCAAGAGACACCTGCAGGGTTAGGGGTTGTTGAAGTTATTTTTATTTCATTGAACAATGGTGACTGCACCGATTGGTGGTGGGGTGGTGCTGTTGATGCTCGGAAAGGGTGCTCTGCACGTTATTAAAGGCCGTCGGCCACAGAGCACTCGTGGGTTGGTGTATCGATGTTGGCAAGCGCGCTCTCTCTATGCATAACATCTGCATGTGTTCCTCCAAAGACAGGTCCTGGATCGTAGTGTAAATATCAGCGTAGTCTTGTAAATAATGCTCCCTACCGGCTGTATGTTTAGTTTGAGGATTCTTTCCGGATTCGGTTATCCTGTGGGTGTGTTTCTGAGAGGAGAAGGGTGCAACGTCGCAGGGGGACATATTTACTCATTTGTGAATATCTATAAAACTGTCGCACTCAGGGTAGAGTTAATAGTAGAGGGAACTACATTGCGTGCCACACTAAAGTAGGTAAAAATTTATCGGGTCGGGACGCCCCGAGGGTAGAGAAGGGTGCAATGTTGCGAATATGGAATTTGACCTCCATATCCGCTTGTAAATATTCCCCTATCTTCTCCGATACTCCCCAACTCTCCCCTTACCCCATTCCCTAGTCCCATTGTCTGTAAACAACACCCATTAGAGCCGATCTTCCCCTTCATTCCCCCATTAAATGTCGTGCCCAGGTCCCCCGCACCACACGTAGACAATTATAGGACATCTTGCTAGTTATTCTTAATCTATGTCAGTTAAGGACTTGTTTCCATTAATTATGACTCTTCGTTGCACCAGAATGTGATGATATGGCACCAGTAGGAGTTTAGGACCTTCCCATACCTCCCCGCATCTCTTCCCATCATCTCAAGCTCCAACAACAACCACAACAACAGCGGCTTTGCGTCCTCACTCCGGCTCGGTTGGCCGCCATTGAACATGTGCTCGACGGGGTTACCCAGAAGGGGGCTCCCTGTCGGCCCCTCGTCAAGGGCGGAGCCGGTAACCCCCGCACCCAATGAGAAGCCATGGGCCGATGCCATATGGGGCGGAGCTAACGAGCGAGGGCGTGACTCCCCGCCGGATATACGCGGCCCCGCGCCGGACGTGACGTCAGATGCGCCCCGAGCTTGGAAGGAAAAGACGCCACCCTCCCGAGCGCTGAGCGACCTCCCCAGCTTGAGACCAAAGTCGCGACCCACAAGCGCTGTGATACCTTCACGCATCTCTGGACACCACCGTACGTGATCCTGCCCTGAGCACAGGTGCACCTGGAGCGATCGCTACCCGCTTTCCTGGCCATCAAACCCCGTGTGAGTGAGCCTTGTCCCGCGTTTACCTGTCGTCTGTCCGGGGATAATATAAGTGTGTTTAAGTGCCCACCTTCCTATGTTTCCCTCTTGTCCCTGTAATCTGACCTTTCCGTACGAATATAATCTCCTCCGGAGGTCTTGAGAACTGAACCCTTGGTGTCGTATTGTGTGATTGTAATCCAGCCGGGTGTCTTCTTTTTCTTATTGAACCAGCATAGCGCGATTAGTCAACCCCGGGTGCAATCGGGGTAACTTGTACGGATACGGCGGCCATCCCGCTCGGCCCACCATACCATCAAAGTCGTATCTGTAACAATATTATATATATAATATATATATATATATAATATATATATATATATATACACGGGAGTAGTCAGGGAGATGACGTTATTCTTTTTATTGCCATAGCCTGGAGTACACCAGCGTCTGGAATTCTGCAGGAGGGATGTGGCCCAATTTTTCCACAAGAAAGTCAATCAACTCACACCTGTTTGATGGAGGTGGAAAATGCTGTCTCAGTCATTTTTCAAGGATACCCCATAAATGCTCGATTGGGTTCAGATGTGCCAGCAACCCTTTTCTGGTGAAACTGCCAAAATCTAGACTTTCTGCTCACCTTCACTCTTTCATTCCTCTTTTCTCCTGCTTCTGGAACAAACTCCCTTGCTCTCTTCAATCCCACTCTCCCTCCAGGTCTTCAAAACAGCTTTCCATCTCTTACATTTCCATAAAACAGTTTTACAAAACAGCTTGTCATCATCCCCCATCCAAAACCTTGATCTTTTCTACCCCCCGTTAATACACCCCAAATCCACCTCTTTCAATCTCCGACTTCATTCCTGAAATTCCTAGTAATGTTTATTTGCTTTATACCGTGTACCCCTCCCCCCTCCCTCCAGCCCTTTCCCTTCAACAGATCTACCGATGTCCCTGTTCTCAACTGTTGTTGTGCTTGTATGCTTCCCTCTCTCTCCACCTCTTGTCTCCTGCTCCCTCTATTATATGTTTTATATGTCCCTTTATGCTTTTGTATTTAATGTGTTAGTTCTGACACGAGCCTCGATTTTGTATACAAAAATTATAATAAAGAAAAAAAAAGATCTGCTGACTGAGAAGGCCATGACGTATGGATAACATCAATATCATGCTTATCAAACCCTTGGGCGACCGACCACGCGTGCTCTGTTGATGGGGACGTTTGGGGGTGGGGGGAGGGGGTCTCCTCTTGCAGCCATGCTAGCCATAATTACAGGCAAACATACCTGGGCAGCATTTATATGGATTACCCGATGCATGCTGGGATGTCCCAAGCGAAATTTGCGAATAACACATGGTCTGGCTTGCCATCTTGGAAAAACCGAAAACATTTGCACCTCTATATCTCTGAAAGCGCTGCATATAAAAAATTGAGACATGGCTCGTTGTAAAGAACTCTCCATGGGGAATAAAATATGTTAATGATGATGTCATAGGTGCCTCCAATATGACGTCATAATTCGACAAGTACAAAACCTCATCCGATCAAGATGAAATTTCTTGAGCATAATCCACGAATAAATTAGTGGAGGAAAAAAATAATGATGTCATCAGTCACGTGGTTCGGCTGCCATATTTGTTTTAACACAAAAGCCTTAAAAACTACTGAACATGGTCTGGAATCTCTGATTGCTCTTTCTTGTTAGTATCTGTAATTTGGGGCTCCAACCTTATGAGCGAACGTCATGACGTCATCGCCACATATCTCCGCATTGCCTGCCAAGCTCCGGTGGAGCCATCTCTCAGTGCATCATTACGGATGTTAAATTCAGATACTGTCACAAGTGTATGCAAAACTCACAGTTACCGACCTGGTTTCGCCCTTGTTGGGGCTTCATCAGGGCAATGCAGTGAGTCTTCCATACACTTGTGACTCTGAAAACCTTTCGGTTATATATCAGTCATTATGCGACTTCATACCATCAGTGGGGAACCGCTAGTAAGGTGTCCCATACAGCTACTGCTGCACCTTACTCGGAGCGATAAGCACTGCCTGCCACACGGTAACATTATCTCTGGTATCCACTCACTATATGGAGTCGACCTGGATGCGGTTGGGAGTAACTAATTAGTATCTGTAATTTGGTGCTTCAACCTCATGAGCGAACGTCATGACGCCATTGCCACGTATGTCTGCTGCCCCCCATAAACGTAACACAGCACCCCCCCCCCCCCCATACCCACCCCCCGCCGCCTGGAACTGTAGCTCCTGCAAGGTTCAATGCAGGTGCCACTGTTCCAGCCTTAACACGTACCGACTCGCACTTAGTTAGCCTATGAAGTACATTAGGAGGGGCTGTGGGAAGCGAGCCATAGCTAACTTACCTGCTCTCCTTACCATTCTACACCCCTTAAGCAAAAAATCACATATTTACAAATTGTGGTATCCTCGCTCCTAACTCCTGGGGCAGGAAGAAAAATGTCAACACAAAAACTCTATCTTAACCACAAAACTTATTCAAAATTCAAGAATTCAAAACGTTTGTACAAACACTGGACCCCTCTAAAGACCACATCCCCCGGTGGATACCACAATACCCAACGTTACCTGTGGAGCCATCCCAATTTGCCCAAATTTCCGCAGGCTCTGTCCTGGTGTTACAGGTGAGTGACATGGCTCAGTGGATTTTTCCCCCATTCATTCACACAAATCCAATACTCAGGCACACACATTGTAATAATTAATACACTTGTATCACCCCCCTGCAAGACCATGGCATAGATGTCATAACACAAGTGTGTCATCCTCAACTAGGCAGCGGGGAGGTACCGTACAAGCAAGATGGAGGGGGGAGGGGGGGCTTCAGGCTGTGGTGCCCGCAGTCCCAAAAGCAAGTGCCCGACTTGTTACTTCTTCATCCACCCCCCCCCCCCCCCCCTTCAATTATTGGCCCCATGACAGCCAAACAGCTCCTTAGCTGTCATCTCGCTGGGAAGGTTTCCACACCAGGCTCCATTGCCTCAGACTCACATAGCCTCAGGGTCTCCAGGTGTCTCCATACCTCAAGGCTGTTCACGTGGCGGTGTACGCGAGCATGCTGTTCTCCGTCCTCATTGTCCGCTCCACACAGTACCAATGAGCCAGGGAAAGAAAATGCGTCTGCTCGCACTGATCACCTAGACGAAGAGAAAGAGAACACGAGCCGCGACTGTCTGCAGTAAACTCAGGACACCAAGAGAATAAAACCGTGACTGTTCGTTTTCAAACCCCAAACCAAGAGAGAGAAAATGCTGGGACATCATTCACTTGTTCCCCGGGCTCTTACATCATACGATGACATACACGCGTACTCCAATCCAAGAGTCCATCTCATCGGTCTATGGCTGTCCTGACCAATCGTTCTTCGGGGCGTGGCGTCATGGACAGTTGCCGGCCTTTGTGATGACCCGGTCGGTGGTATCATTGGTGGTGCTCAATGTCCTGTTTCCGTGTACTTTTATTTGATGTTTTTTTTAGCTGTGGAGTTTAGCTTTTAGCTACACAACGAACTGTGCAGAATTCTTTCAGCTGTGCGATGTTTGAGGGGTTTCTTGCATGCACAGCTCGTTTCAAATCCCCCCACAACATCTCGATGGGATTTAGATCCGGGCTTTGACTTGGCCATTCCAAAACCCTCCATTTCTTTCTTTTCAGCCATTCCTTGGTGGATTTACTGGTACTAGGGCATGCCCGTACTATATATATATCTAAAAGTATATCCCCCCCCCCTCTATTTACATGCAATGGTTTGGTCCAAAGCTAACGGCTTGCGAGTACGGTGACAATCCCCCCCCTCTATTTACATGAAATGGTTTGGTCCAAAGCTAACGGCTAGCGGAGTTTGGTAAAGAAATCGCCATAGCGTGCACAAATGCGCAGGAAAGCGAAAGAATCGCAAATTAGTTTTAATTAGTTTTAAAACATAGTTTAACGCCAACATAGCGGCAACATAGTTTGCCAACGTGAAATAAATGAATACGCTCTCAAATGTGCCAAAAAAAAAAAAAACGCTACCCGTACGCTCTACCCCGCCCGTACGCCCGTAAACAAAAAAAACAACGCTCTTCGCTTCCGCCCTTCGCTCTGACTGAATTGGGAGAAATAATGCGCATAAGAAATCGAGAAATTATTATTTTCTCCGGAAGAAATCGAATTACGTACCGTAATGGCGCACGCGCTGGGCTCAGCATCAGCTCGCTCTCACATCGGCCACGCCTACGCAATAACGCGTTCTGTGATTGGATGCCGGAAGTGCAGTCCTCACTGTCCGGAAGGTCGCAAATCGCAGTTACGATGAATCGCAAATTAGTTTTAATTAGTTTTAAAACATAGTTTAACGGCAACATAGTTTGCCGACGGGAAATAAATGAATACGCTCTCAAATGTGCCATCCGAGGCAGAGTGTGTTCGCCACGTTCGGCACACGCGATAGCTCGCTGCTCTCTGATTGGTTGAATCGTTTTTTGGACATAGCTCGGTAAGTAATTGTCCGATTAATATGAAACCTTGAAAAGGCACATCCTCATGTCCCCAGCAATATACCTGGCAAGTTTCAAGTATATCGGACCGGTAGTTGTCGAGAAACAGCGGTCACAGACAAACAAACAAACAAACAAACATACACACAGAGATTAGTGGAATTATAGATAGATGTTTAGGGTCATTGTCATGTTGCAAGGTCCACCTTCGGCTGAGCTTCAACTTTCCGACAGATGGCCTCACATTATCCTCAAGCACCCTCTGGTACAATGAAGAATTCATAGTGGATTCTATGATGTTGAGCTGCCCAGGCCCTGGTGCAGCAAAGCTGCCCCAAACCATAATATTTCCACCACCATGCTTTACAGTTGGTATCAGGTTCTTGTGGTCAAATGCTGCTTTGGTTTTCGCCAAACATGTCTTCTGGTACTGTGGCCAAATAGCTCTACCTTTGACTCATCTATCCAGAGCACATTGTTCCAGAAGTGTTGGTCTTTGCCTAGGTGTTCATTGGCAAACTTTAGTCTTGCCCTGATGTTCTTTCTGGACAGCAAAGGTTTCCTCCTGGCACACCTCCCATGTAGATCAAACTTGTGCAGCCTCTTTCTAATGGTAGACGCATGCACTTTGACATCAACAGTGGCAAGAGCCACCTGTAGGTCCCGTGATAACATTTTGGGGTTCTTAGAGACTTCTTTCAGCATCTTGCGGTCTGCTCTCGGGCTGAACTTGCTGGGGTGGCCTGGCCTGAACAAGTTGGCAGTTGTTTGGAATCTTCTCCACTTGTAGATGATCTTCTGGACAGTCGAATGATTGATTTCAAATTGTTTGGAGATCTTTAAAAATCCCTTCCTAGACTCGTAGGCATCTATAACCTTCTTTCTGAAGGCCTCAGAAAACTCTTTTGATCTAGGCATGGTGACGCCACACACTTCAACAACAAAGGGCAAACCAAACTAAATGTCTGAGGTTTAAATAAGACAGGTTCCTCCAAGATCCTCTCCAACGATGTTCTAATCATTTGCACCTGAGCTGGTGCACCTGATTCTAATTTTAGGTATTTGAAGTAGTGATAAATGTATGGGTGTACTTACTTTTTCCACATGCGAAATTTGCAATTATGTTTATTTAAATTATACAATGGACTACAAAATGTAAATGTTTCATGATATTTGTTATATTATATCACCTTTATTTGTCAACATTGTTGAAATGAAGATCAAATAACTGTATGTTGAAATATGTTGAAAAAGTCAAAACTTTACACATCGGGTGTACAGCAATACCCCGTTTTAAGCCATTTCGACCTACGTCAAATCCGACTTTACGCCACTCTTCTCGAGTAAATTTCAATTCAGCGAACGTCATTATGTGCGACTTTACGTCACTCCTACATCATAATAGGAGGACGTGAAAAATATATATTTAAAATAAATAAAATAGTCCATAAAAATTAACAATAAAAGAAGCTAAAAAAAACAATTTAAAATACAATAAAAAGCACATTAAAAATATTTAAAATGTACGTACAGTATACGTACGCATAGCTGCTGGTTCTCATTCAAAACAAAGGCGACGCCATATGCATTTTGTCCTATGCTGCGGTCACGTGCTTGCTTTGCCTTTCGCTGTTATTTTTGTGATTATTCCTTTACTGTGTAAAACAACCAACGCAACGTGGCAACGGCGAAACATGACCGTCCGTGGCAGACGTCACGTCACGTCACCGTGCAGAGTGCAGTGTCCGTGACGAGGTCAGGCCCTGGGGCCCATGGCCCATGTGAAATGAACGACCGTGTCATGCCTCGAGCCGGGATGCCTTGTCGGGCACCTCGCCGGCATCCGGCGTTGACGAACCGATCGACGTGTGCATGTGCACATGTGCATGGATTTGCAAATGCCTGCCTGTACATCGTCGTTTCTGCGTATATCGCATCGTCCAAAAAAAAAAGAAGCACGCAACTTCGGCCGCTCGAGGAAAGACGGGGCACGTCTACGACTAGGAGGCGAGCGTCGATCCCGGGGCGGCCGGGTTCACAGAACCCTGAGCTCGTTCGTTCGTCACAGACGACACGACATGACCACCGGTGAAACTGCTCGGACACGTTGGGTAAAGCACGCCGTGGTGAAGCGGGCCGCGGAGCCACTCGGCACACAAGCCCGCTCACATTCGACACGTCCGTGCCGGTCACCCCATTCGAGGAGAAGACCCGACCGATAGAAAACAACGGAGGGACTCCCGACGGGGAGCGGCAAAGATTCAGGGCGAAGCCGCAGCCTCCTCCAGTTGTTTACTCTAGTTTTACGGTGTTTGTCTTCATTTTAAGGCATTTTTAAGGCATTACGCCCGGTTTACGTCAAAAACCGAGTTACGTCATGGCTTATGGAACGAATTAATGACGTAGGCCGGGGTATTGCTGTACTTACTTTTTCATGTGACTCTGTAATATATATATATATATATATATATTGTTACAGACGCGGTTTTGGATGTTAGTTTACCGAGCGGTTTGGTATGACCGCGTCTGCACAGTTTACCCGATTCCACTCGAACGTTGGCCAAATCGCGCTATGCTAAATCAATTAAGGAAAGGACACAACGGCTGGGTTAGATGACACGACACCAGGGGTACAGTTCTCAAGACCTCCGGAGGAGGTTATAATATTTGTATGCGGAACGTTTAGATTACAAGGACAAGAGGGACAGCATAGGAAGGTGGGCACTTAAACACACTTATCTTATTCCCGACAGACCACAGATAAACGGGACAAGACTGACTCACACAGGGATTGATGGCAAGGAAGGGCAGGTAGTCGATGGACAGCACAAGGTGCACCTTGGCTCAGGGACAGGATAAAGCGCGGTCCAAAAGATGCAGGCAGGTATCGTCGCGCTGGAGGTGGCGTCTGTTTCTCCTCAAGCTGGGGGCGCATCTGACGTCACCTCCGGTAAGTGGCTGCGTATATCCAGCGGGGAGTGACACGCCCTCGGCTCGTTAGCTCCGCCCCAGATGGAATCGGCCCGCCGCTTCTTATTGGGTGCGGGGGGGTTACCGGGCTCCGCCCTTGACGAGGAGCTGATAGTCAGCCCCTTCGTGGTAACCCCGTCAGAGCACATGGGCAATGGCGGCTAACCAAGCCGGAGTGAGGACGCACACTCCCCGCGCGCTGTTGTTGTAGTTGTTGTTGTTGTAGTTTCATGAGGAAGATGGGAGGAGGTATGGGGAGGTCCTAAACTCACTACTGGTGCCATACAATCACATTCTGGTGCAACGAAGAGTCAGAATTAATGGAAACGAGTCCTTAACTGACATAGACTAAGAATAACTAGCAAGATGTCCTATAGTTGTCTACGTGAGATGCGGTGAACCTGGGCACGACATTTAATGGGGGAAAAAGGGGAAGGTCGGTTCTACAGAGTGTTGTTTACAGACAATGGGACTAGGGAATGGGGGATTGGGGAGTATTGGGGAAATAGGGGAATATTTACAAGCGGATATGGATGGAGGCCAAATCCCATATCCGCAACAATATATATATATATATATATATATATATATATATATTGTTACAGACGTGGCTTGGATGTTATTTACCGAGCGGTTTATTGGTATGACCACGTCTGCACAAGTTACCCGATTGTGCCCGAACGTTGACTAGTCGCGCTATGCTGGCTCAATAAGAAAAAGAAGACACCCGGCTGGACTACAATAACACAATACGACACCAGGGGTTCAGTTCTCAAGACCTCCGGAGGAGGTTATATTAAGGCGGAAGGTTAGATTACAACTACAAGAGGGACAGCATAGAAAGACAAGCACTTAGACACAATCTTATATTATTCCCAACAGACGACAGATAAACGGGACAAAATGCTGACTCACACGGGGATTGATGGCAAGGAAAGGCAGGTAGCGATGGCTCCAGGTGCACCTGGGCTCAAAGGTCAGAATCGACTCGGTCCGGTCCAGAGATGCGGGGAGGTCGCAGCGCTCGGATGGCGTCTTGTCTGCTCAAGCTGGGGGCGCATCTGACTCAGCGCTCGCAGGTGGCTTTCCTTCTCCAAGCTGGGTGCGCATCTCTCGTCACATCCGGCGCGTGGCCGCGTATATCCGGCGGGGAGTGACACGCCCTCGGCTCGTTAGCTCCGCCTCGTGGAATCGGCACGTTGCTTCTCATTGGGTGCGTGCAGGGGGTTTACCAGGCTCCGCCCTTGACGAGGAGCTGACAAGGAGCCCCTTCGTGGTAACCCCGTGGAGCGCATGGTCTGGAGCTAATCGAGCCGGTGTGAGGACGCATCCTCCCCCGCTCCGCCGCCATCTCCTCTGTTGTTGTTGTAATTGTTGGGGAAGAAGATGGAAGGAGGTATGGGAAAGGTCCTAAACTCACTACTGATGCCATATAATCACATTCTGGTGCAACGAAGAGTCATAATTAATGGAGACGAGGCCTTAACTGACATAGAATAAGAATAACTAGGAAGATGTCCGAAAGTTGTCTACGTGTGGTGCGGTGGACCTGGGCACGACATTTAATGGGGGAATAAGGGGAAGGTCGGCTCTACTGATTGTTATTTACATGCAATGGGACTAGGGAATGGGGGATTGGGGAAAGTTGGGGAGTATTGGAGAAAATAGGGGAATATTTACAAGCGGATATGGAGGCCAAATTCCATATTCGCAACATTGCACCCTTCTCTACCCTCGGGGCGGCCCGACCCGATAAATTTTTACCTACTTTAGTGTGGCACGCAATGTAGTTCCCTCTACTATTAACTCTACGCTGAGTGCGACAGTTTTACAGATATTCACAAATGAGTAAATATGTCCCCCTGCGACGTTGCACCCTTCTCCTCACAGAAACACACCCACAGGATAACCGAATCCGGAAAGAATTCTCAAACTAAACATACAGCCGGTAGGGAGCATTATTTACAAGACTACGCTGCTATTTACACTACGATCCAGGACCTGTTTTTGGAGGAACACATGCAGATGTTATGCATAGAGAGAGCGCGCTTGCCAACATCGATACACCAACCCACGAGTGCTCTGTGGCCGACGGCCTTTAATAACGTGCAGAGCACCCTTCCCGAGCATCAACAGCACCACCCCACCACCAATCGGTGCAGTCACCATTGTTCATTGGAATAAAAATAAATTCGACAACCCCTAACCCTGCAGGTGTCTCTTGCTCTTCTTGTGGTGCACTTGGTGGTGTTAACTATTAGTGGTTCACCTGTATGGCATAGGTGCCACGTTGACCCATAGGTCCATCCCCGGGTGGTGCTTGGCCGCAAACGAACTGCGGTCCATTGTGGGTGGCCACAAACATTGCGGTCCATATGGTGTATCGATCCCGGCAGCAAACAGCGAAAGTGCAGGCCCACAACTGCGCAGCCAGCACCTCTCTCCTCTCTCTCTACCCCAAAGCCAGATCCTCGGAGGTGGGAGACAAAAGAAGAAACAAGTGAGTAAGGTGGTAAGGGCGCAAAAGTGCACGCAATGTAAGGTGATGCACACTGGGGGCACATGGGAACCAGGTGAGACAGGTACGTTCCTATCGTACGCCCCCCCCCACCAGGTAACCTACATGGCCCCTCCCTTACCCCTTACTGCATCCACAAAACACAACACTACCCATAAACATCTACTTTACAAATCGACAAACATCCCTACTGTCTTCCCCGTTCCTCCCATAAACCAAATTCGTCTTCTCTCCCTCCTAACCAATCAAATTTGCCATTTTCAACTCTCATAAAAATTTGCCATTTTCAACTCAACATCAAAATTTGCCATTACCAATTCATCATCAGTCCCTCCTAGGGAGGGAGAGATGGAATCACCCCAATGTCTCATCCACGTCGTGATGCGTCTCACAAATCCACAGCAATCTCATTTCCTGCTACAAACCAAGAAAACACAGGTGTGGAGTCATCATCATCACCACAGGTAAGTGGCTGCGTATGGTGCGACAGGTTCATCAATCCTAACTATTTCCTAAATGACTTTATCAACTTTACACTACCCGGGGTCTTTCTTCGGCCAAACCATTGGCCCTCTTACACTATGGGTTCTAAAAACCAATTCCCATTGGCCAAACTGTGGTGCTCTTCAATTTGGGGTCTCACTCCCCCGATTCATCTCCCGGTGCCCTCGCACAATTTCTGGGCTGCGGCGTGTACCTCTCCCAGTGGGTCTACCCACCTGCACACCTCCACCACTGCAGTTGCCTCCGAGCTTACCTGCTCCTTACCCTAACCTAACTACCTGGGGCAGGCCCTCTGGCGCTCTCCCCACTCGGTGCCCTCTCTGGCACTGGGCTACCCGATCCACACCCGGGATCCTCAGGCACCCACTCACAACTACCGGCTCCCAGAGCCCACCTGCGGCCTCACCTGGCCGACATCCTCACAGTGGTGGAGTGCCCAACCAACTACACACACTAACAGGCTACACGCCCAGCCATTTCCACAACACTAATGCACCCATCCACAACACCATTCTGCCACCGCACCACAAATGCCAATATCCAACCACAATTTACCTGCACCCTCTACCTAACACTTACACTACCCGCCCCGGGTATCCGTGATGGGGGTCCACTCTTCCCCCATTCACACCTTCACACCATGCACACCACTCCGTACCACTTACTCCAACTCTCTCCACACACCTGTATTTGCACACCTGTGCTCTCACACCTGGTGCCACCTGCACCCTTCTCTCCCCAAGCGCATTCGCGCTGATCCACAACACTCACTACTCATACACTGCTCCACACACCTGTCCAGTTGCACACCTGTGCAATCACACCTGTTCAATTCTCACACACACAGCATCATCTCAGCTAACTACTCCCTTCTGAAACTTGCGCTTCCCAGTCGTCCCTTTAAACTATTGCGCTCCCACGTCATTAGCATCCATACTAATCTACCTGCGTCCCCACTACAGGTATCAGTCACTAACTAAACTTAACGTTACCTAATGTCATCTTCTAGATCCCTACACACAATATCCTAACCCACCCGGGCTAGTTTTCACTGCCATACACCCCATAAGCTATTGCGCATTTGCCCCCCCCAGGGGAAGGGTGGCAGGGATGCCATCCCACCACATCGGGGGTCTCTCACTACCAATTTTGCACATCAAATTTCAACAAATTAAAAATTTGCCAATCACTACCCATCATCTGCCAATCACTACTGCCAATCCCTTGCCAATCGTCAAATTTTGTTTTTCTCTAATTTTGGGTCCAAAACACTAACCTCATCACCCAGTCGACTCACTAATACCTCTCGGTGCGCCAATCCCTGTCCAAAGCCCGGCTTCGTAAAGCCAAGCAATGGATGCTGGTTGTTTTGTGCCAGCGGCTGGACACGTCCGGCACTCGGTGCAGGGAAGGAGGTTTACCCGGCCCGAGATCCCACGCACCTTCTCGGCACGGAACCATCCAATGTCCCGATCTCGACCTGCCGGAATTCCTCAACAAAAAGTGGTCGCCATGACGACTCTTTCTATCGGGCCGCCCGCTCCGCCTAGTGGAGCACGGACGTTCAAAGCGAGGCCCAGCACGGATCGCGCACGGCGGTCCTTTCGAACCCGCCGTGGCTCGGATCCCCGCTGGTTCTCGCGGCACGCGAAACCCGGCACGCACCGAGGGCCCGCTTCGGCTAAAAGTCGACCTAACCTTTAACCCGGTCACCGTCGATGCTTCACCTGCTTGCTTACACCCCGCAGCCCGTTCCTTGCTCACACCTCCAGCCGTTTCCATGCTCCTTGTACCGTTCCTTACACACCCAGGCACACCCATTCCACTCACAGCCTTGGTCACACACCTGACCACCGAACACTTTGGCACACATCCGTTGGTAGCACACCACACCAACACACCTCTTCGCGCCCCCTCCTCTGTCACCTCCTCTGTGACAATCACAGGTGTGCCCTCATTCGCACACCCATCCACGTGCCTCACCACCAACTCCAGCGTGCATTCCCACTCACGCTCTACCATTCCAGGTGTGCATCCTTCCTTACTTCTGACAGCGCACTCTTTCCTCATGCACCTGTCCGTTACACACCTCTCTCGCGCACACCCTTGCGCACACTCTCCCGTCACACCCTCTGTAACACTTACCACACCGCGCTTCCATGTGCTCCCTCGCACACTCGCTACGACCGACTCACTCTCGCCAGCACACTCACTCCTTGGCACGCACTTTTTCCTCACACACCCCAGAGTCGGACTTTCTTGCACACCTCCTTTTTCGCACACCAGACCTGTCGCACACTTCACCAACGGCCTTTCACGAACACCCGGATCCAAACCAATCCCCAAGCTTCTTAAATCCCCTGGCGCATCATACGCACGACCATATTGGTCACCACTTACACCGGGTCCTCTTCCTCTTCGCTTCTCCTCCATCACCTGCGAATCCCTCATCCGGTTAATGAGCACATCATCACGATCCAAACACAGACTTTGGACCAATTCTTTTACTTCCTCCTTTATCTCTTTGTTATCCTCTCTCCGTCGCTTCTTAATTTCGCTCACCCCTTCTTCCACTTCTTCTAATTTCTGCTTCACCTCTTTTATTCCCCGGTACGTCTCCTCAAGCTCGTCCTCCAAGGCTACCTTGACCGTTTCCATGTGCGTCCTCACCTGCCGGTCCTTCGTCTCCATTACCTCTACCACCTCGTCCAACCTCGTTGTCAGTCCCTCACGTACTATCTGACATTCCCTCTTTGTCGCTATTAAGTCGTTTTTTATGTCGTTTTGTGTCGCTTTTAAACCTCCTAATACTGCAGTGTTCCTTTGAACCTGCTCCGTTAGTCCTTTTTGTCCCTCCGTCAGCTGTTCCACCTCCTGCGTCAGGTCCTCTATGCCCCCTTGTAACTTTACAGTCCCCTTTCTCACCTCCTTTTCCATGTGCTCCTCACAGTGCCTCACCTCCTCGCGCACTCCTCCGACCTCCTCACTCACTCCTCTTCTGATCTCCTCTCCCATCACTTGCATCTCCTGCCCAGATGCCACCCTCATCTGCTCCATTTCCTCCCTGTGAGCATCCAGTTTGGTTTCTACCCCCATTCTGACCCCCTCTATCTGCTGCTCCATTTGTTTAACTTCCCTTTCCGCTTGGTCCCTCATGTCCCTCAATTTGCCTTCCATACTGTTTTCTAACCCCTCTAACACATTTTTCACTCCCTCTATCTGATTCTCCTGGGCAGCCATTCTATTTTCTACCCCCGTTAACCCATGTTTCACCTCTTTTATCCCGTTGTCTAACCCCTCAAAATTATTGTCTAACTTCCCAATTTTCTTGTCTAACTCCTCAAAATTATTGTCTAACTTCCCAATTTTCTTGTCTAACTCCTCAAAATTATTGTCTAACTTCTCACCGGTACCCCTCATTTGGCCCTCTAATCGCCCACTATCAACCCTCATTTGCTCACTCTGAGCATCCATCCGGTTCCCCATCCGCTCACCCAATCGCTCAATCTGGCTCCCCATACTCATCTGTACAGCTGCCTGTAGCTGCGCAATGAGGGCCTGTATGTCAATCGGCTGCATGTTAAAGCCCGGTGATACAGCGGGCTCGGCTACCGCGCGCTCTTGCGAGGCGCCATTTTGCGTGCCTGCTACCCTCGCTGTTTCGCTCTCCTCATGTCCCTCATGTCCCTCAATTTGGTCCTGGACCGACCCTGCTTCACTCTCCCCTACCGGACCCCAGCCGTCTTGATCCGCCATAGCGCGACTTTCAAAATTCGGTTTTTTATTTTATTTTCGTAAAACAAATTCAAATTTCGCCGTTATAATTTCGCGCGGGAAACGCGCTCCGAATCGATTCGGTCGAGCGCCGTACGCGCTCCGGCTCGATTTTCCCTCCCAAAATTTGGGCCTAACTAATTTAGTCCCGGGTTCGAATTCCACTCCTCGACACCAATTGTTACAGACGTGGCTTGGATGTTATTTACCGAGCGGTTTATTGGTATGACCACGTCTGCACAAGTTACCCGATTGTGCCCGAACGTTGACTAGTCGCGCTATGCTGGCTCAATAAGAAAAAGAAGACACCCGGCTGGACTACAATAACACAATACGACACCAGGGGTTCAGTTCTCAAGACCTCCGGAGGAGGTTATATTAAGGCGGAAGGTTAGATTACAACTACAAGAGGGACAGCATAGAAAGACAAGCACTTAGACACAATCTTATATTATTCCCAACAGACGACAGATAAACGGGACAAAATGCTGACTCACACGGGGATTGATGGCAAGGAAAGGCAGGTAGCGATGGCTCCAGGTGCACCTGGGCTCAAAGGTCAGAATCGACTCGGTCCGGTCCAGAGATGCGGGGAGGTCGCAGCGCTCGGATGGCGTCTTGTCTGCTCAAGCTGGGGGCGCATCTGACTCAGCGCTCGCAGGTGGCTTTCCTTCTCCAAGCTGGGTGCGCATCTCTCGTCACATCCGGCGCGTGGCCGCGTATATCCGGCGGGGAGTGACACGCCCTCGGCTCGTTAGCTCCGCCTCGTGGAATCGGCACGTTGCTTCTCATTGGGTGCGTGCGGGGGGTTTACCAGGCTCCGCCCTTGACGAGGAGCTGACAAGGAGCCCCTTCGTGGTAACCCCGTGGAGCGCATGGTCTGGAGCTAATCGAGCCGGTGTGAGGACGCATCCTCCCCCGCTCCGCCGCCATCTCCTCTGTTGTTGTTGTAATTGTTGGGGAAGAAGATGGAAGGAGGTATGGGAAAGGTCCTAAACTCACTACTGATGCCATATAATCACATTCTGGTGCAACGAAGAGTCATAATTAATGGAGACGAGGCCTTAACTGACATAGAATAAGAATAACTAGGAAAATGTCCGAAAGTTGTCTACGTGTGGTGCGGTGGACCTGGGCACGACATTTAATGGGGGAATAAGGGGAAGGTCGGCTCTACTGATTGTTATTTACATGCAATGGGACTAGGGAATGGGGGATTGGGGAAAGTTGGGGAGTATTGGAGAAAATAGGGGAATATTTACAAGCGGATATGGAGGCCAAATTCCATATTCGCAACAATATATATATATATATATATATACACGTGTGTATATATATATATATATATATATATATATATATATATATATATATATATATATATATATATATATATATATATATATATGAATGATCGTTTTAAGGCCATTTTTCCCCACTAGAGTGGGGGTTAGCCGTAAATACTTATGTCAATGTGATATTTCAGTTTGTTTTTTTAAAATAAATTTGCAAAACTTTCTAAAATCCTGTTTTCTCTTTGTCATTATGTGGTATTGAGTGTACATTGATGAGGGGAAAAATGAATTTAAACGATTTCAGCATAAGGCTGCAACATAACAAAATGTGAAAAAAGTGAAGGGGTCTGAATACTTTCTGAATGCACTGTATATACAGTCATGTGAAAAAGTAAGTACACCCCATGTAAAGTTTTGTCTTTTTCAACATACAGCTATTTAATCTTCATTTCAACAATATTGATAGATAAAGGTAATATAATATAACAAATATCATGAAACATTTACATTTTGTAGTCCATTGTAAAATTTAAATAAACATGAATGCAAATTTCACATGTGGAAAAGGTAAGTACACCCTTGGCTCTAATAGCTGGTATTGCCCCCTTTGGCAGAAACAACCTCAAGTGGGCATTTCTTATAACTGTCTACCAGTCTCTGACATCGACTGGGAGAAATTTTTGCCCACTCCTCCATGCAGAATTATTTCAGCTGTGCGATGTTTGAGGGGTTTCTTGCATGCACAGGTCGTTTCAAATCCCCCCACAACATCTCGATGGGATTTAGATCCGGGCTTTGACTTGGCCATTCCAGAACCCTCCATTTCTTTCTTTTCAGCCATTCCTTGGTGGATTTACTGGTATGTTTAGGGTCATTGTCATGTTGCAAGGTCCACCTTCGGTTGAGCTTCAACTTTCCGACAGATGCCCCCACATTATCCTGGTGCACCCTCTGGTACAATGAAGAATTAATAGTGCATTCTATGATGGTGAGCTGCCCAGGCCCTGATGCAGCAAAGCTGCCCCAAACCATAATATTTCCACCACCATGCTTTACAGTTGGTATCAGGTTCTTGTGGTCAAATGCTGTCTTTGGTTTTCTCCAAACATGTCTTCTGGTACTGTGGCCAAATAGCTCGACCTTTGACTCATCTGTCCAGAGCACATTGTTCCAGAAATGCTCGTCTTTGCCTCGGTGTTCATTGGCAAACTTTAGTCTTGCCCTGATGTTCTTTCTGGACAGCAAAGGTTTCCTCCTGGCACACCTCCCATGTAGATCAAATTTGTGCAGCCTCTTTCTAATGGTAGACTCGTGCAATTTGAAATCAACAGTGGCAAGAGCTACCTGTAGGTCCCGTGATGACATTCTGGGGTTCTTAGAGACTTCTTTCAGCATCTTGCGGTCTGCTCTCGGGCTGAACTTGCTGAGGCGGCCTGGCCTGAACAAGTTGGCAGTTGTTTGGAATCTTCTCCACTTGTAGATGATCTTCCGGACAGTCGAATGATTGATTTCAAATTGTTTGGAGATCTTTTTAAATCCCTTCCCAGACTCGTAGGCATCTAACCTTCTTTCTGAAAGCCTCAGGGAGCTCTTTTGATCTAGGCATGGTGACGCCGCACACTTCAACAACAAAGAGCAAACCAAACTAAATGTCAGGTTTAAATAAGACAGGTTCCTCCAAGATCCTGTCCAACGATGTTCTAATCATTTGCACCTGAGCTAGTGCACCTGATTCTAATTTTAGGTATTTGTAGTGATAAATGTAGGGGTGTACTTACTTTTTCCACATGCAAAATTTGCATTTATGTTTATTTAAATTATACAATGGACTACAAAATGTAAATGTTTCATGATATTTGTTATATTATATCACCTTTATCTATCAATATTGTTGAAATGAAGATCAAATAGCTGTATGTTGAAATATGTTGAAAAAGTCAAAACTTTACATGGGGTGTACTTATTTTTCACGTGACTATGTATATGTATATATATATATATATATATATATATATATATATATATATATATGTATGTATGTATGTATGTATGTATAAATAATGTATATATATATATATATATATATATATATATATATATATATATATATATATATATATATATATATATATATGAATGTATATGTATATTGTTGCGGATTCGGGGGTCGGCTCTCCCCTTATCAAGGGGGGGTTAATCCCCTTGTCTTTAAGCTGGCCGTCCCCAAATCCTGGAAATTATGATGTCACTTCCGGTCGGTGGTAAGTAGGGTTGTAAGCCCAATTAGTCTTATTACCTAAGTACTACCACCGGCCGTAAGCGAGGAGATAACTCCCACCCGAGCCGAAGCGGTAATGGTAATGGATACGCCGAGCGAAGCGAGCCGCGACTCGGGCCGTTAACCATAGACTAGACCCGATTAAAGCGGTTCCGAAATCGTGCCACAGGTACTCAATTGGAAGAAAGGACGGAGGCGATCGGATTAGGAAAACCAAGAAAGAACAAGGTACATTTATTAACAAACCAAAAGAGGAAACGATAGGAATATACAAGAAGAAGAAGAGCAAAAGGACACAGGGCAAGCTTATCTATACAGTCTTACTTACAACCCCGGACAAACAGACAGACTCACACGGGATGGTAGTGGTAGGGGAGGAAGGTCCAGGCAGATGGTCCAGGCGATGGGATCCGGTCCAGGCACCGGGTCCGCGGGCGAAGAACGGCAGGCAGCTTCGCGTGTCGTTGGCGCACGACCGGACCTTACATATGCGAGCGGCTGGGATGCTGCGTGCGTATAGCGTGTCGAACGCTCTCTCTCTCCCAATCAATCAAGGTCCGTATCAAACGGCAGTTCGTATCAAACGATGGTTCCAAGCGATCCTCTGCGCAGTGTTCTTATCATCCGCCGTCTCCGCGCTGTTCTCTCAATAGCAACGGTCCCCTGCGCAGTTCTTTGATATTCGAGCTCTCCCCGCGCAGCCCTGAAAGCAGTCCTCGCGCTTGCGCTTATATAACGCGCTTTGAAATCAATGCGCGCCACGCCCGCCAGCGAGCTCACCTCAGCCCTGGTTGGTTAGCGAGGGCTCACCGGCTCCGCCCTTGACGGCTCGTTGACAGGGCCATGCCTCGTTCTTGGCGCTCCACCCCCTTCTTCTCCAAGCTTGACCGCGTGCGTAATGGCGTTTGGAGCGAGGCAGCGAACGCTGCTGGGCGAGCAGAGGCGCGTAACCCAATTTGGAGAGAGAGACTGGCAAAATGAACGGAATGGGGCCTATCTTATTTAATTAATGCAATGCAGATTCAAGTATTGGGAACACAGCCTTATCTGAAACACATACTAAGGAAATAACTGACAGTCCTATGGTGTCCTACGTGTTGCATATGGCCTAACTATGGGTGTGACCTTTGACCTTTTAAATGATGGAATATTTACAAGAAGTGATTATTTATTTACAAAAGTGAGGGTTCTAAAAACCGCAACACTGCACCCTCCCTTCCTCCAGGTCCGTGCCGGGGCCAAAACAACTTTAACTTAGTGTGGCACTTAGGTGTGGTTACCCTCTACTTTTAACCTCACCCTGAGTGCGACAGTTTTAACACTAAATATGTCCCGCCTGCTGCGTTGCATTCTACCTAGCAGACTCATGCCCACAGACTAACCGAATTGCGGAATTATTCTCAAAACTACACATGTAACCGGTGGGGAGCATTATTTACAAAAACACGAATTATTTACAAACTGTCACCCAGGACCTGTCTTTTGTGGGAAAAGCAGAACTTTTGATAAGAGGGAAATCATCGCCATGCATTGCACTGATGCACCATACCATATGGACCCATAAAATAAAATGCACCAAAAGCACCAAAAAGCACCATCATAAAAAAAATGCACAAAACACACATTTTAAAATAATAAAATGGTGTCTTCTTCCTCTCTGCTCTGCTGGGCCGCTGGTTCTGGTTGTCGATGGGTCTTCTTGCTTGATGTTATTTATAATAAAAGGGCACATACCGTGTCCGCTTTTTATTATTTCTGGCCAGCAGGGCCAACTTAGGTGGTCCACCTGCATGGCATGGCGGCCACTTAAAACACAGTGGTCCACAATCAGACACCGCTGGCCACAGTGGCCGGTCCCAGCAGAGACGCCAGGCCACAGTACGTGTGGTCCATGAGGTGGTGCTATGCCACAGAACATGTGGTCCATATGGTGCATCGGTGCAGGGCAGCGGAGATGAGGGCACACGACTGCAGTCACCTGCGCACTCCCCCCGGGCCCAAAAAAAAAACAAGTCCATGAGTGGGGGAAGGAGGACAAGCAAAGCAGCGGCAAGGGTACACATTAATACAAGATAATGCAAGGTGAGGGGCGCAGGAGAGCGAGCCGAGAAAGCTCGTCCCTAACGTTCATCACCCCCCATGTTACCTATTCTACCCTTGCCCCTACCCCGTATTTACACAATCTACACATTTACAAATTCCGTCTCTACGTTTTGTCCTTCCCATCCCCTCTAGTTCCAAATTCATCATCAATCCCTCCTAAGGAGGAAGAGATGGAATACAAACAATGTCCCGCCACGTCGAGATGCGTCTTACATTCCAAATATTTGCCAAAACATGGTGTGGAGTTTATCACCTTAGGTGAGTGGATGTGGATGGTGCGAAGAGACTTTTCTCCCAAACTATTTCCTAAATGACATTAACACCTTAAACTACCCGGGGTCTTGCCCTGCCAATCCATTGGCCATCATTACTCTATGTGGTTCTAAAAACCAATTCCCATTGAACATACTGTGGTGCTCTCCAATTTGGGGTCTCACTCCCCCGAGTTTTCCTTCTGTGCCCTTGCACAATTTCAGGGCTGGGTCGTGTGGCTCACCAGCAGGTCCGCTCACCTGCACACCTCCGCCACTGAAGTTGCTACCCGAGCTTACCTAGCTCCTCATCCTAACATACCTGGGGAAGGCCCTCCCTGGCGCTTACCCCCTCGACGCCCTCTATGGCACTGGGCTACCCGGCTCCGTCCTCCGGATTCTCGGGCCCCGCTGAACTCTAACTCTGGACTCTAACCTGGCTCCCAGAGCCTTCCTGCGGCCTCACCTGGCCGACAGACTAACAGTGGCGGAGTGCCCAACCAACCAATCTCACTAACAGGCCACACGCCCAGCCATTTCACTCCACTAATGCACCCATCAAGCAGTACTCTGCTACTTTCGCACCACAGATGTCAATATCCAACCACAATTTACCTACTCCCTCTACCTAACTTTAACCTACCCTCCCCAGGTACTCGTGAGGGGGTCCATGCTTCCCCCATCCACTCCTCCGCACCATACACTCCACTCCACATATTCCACACTCCCACTCCACACCATTCATTCCATACTCCATTTATTCCATACCATCTATTCCATCCACCCATTCTCCATACACCTGTACTTCACTTGCACACCTTGCAAGTCAATCACTCAATGCACAATCACACACTTCCTCAATACTCTGCTCAATGCACTTTCACTTCTCCAAACCATTGCCTCAGGCACTCAGATTCTCCCACGCTCACCCACACATCTTTCCCGAGCATTGCCTCTCAATTCCTCATTTCAATATGCTCACCAGCAAGACTCTCATACCAATTCCTCATTCAATAAACCATACCACAAACACACTGCATCATTTAATCTACCTGGTTTTCCCTCTAACTTAGTGCTTCCCTGTCATCCCTTATACTATTACACATCCCACGTCATTATCATCCATCTACCCTACCTAAGGCCCCACTACCTGTACAGTGTCACTACTTAAATCTAAAGTCACCTATGGTCATCTCTAGGGCCCTAACATTATTATCCTAACCTTCCCGGGCTAGTTTATACTGCCAATCCCATAAAACTATAGCTCCTCTGCCCAACATATGGATGCGAGGGATGGTAGAGCTACCATCCCTCTACACCATATACCATTCGCCATTACTATCACTATCAAATGTCCACTATACTTGAGCCTCTCGGTGCGGATGGTTGGTCTGTCTCCTGTAGGTTGGGTCCATCTGGCATTTACGATTCTGGGGAGGAGGTTTTGTCGGGCCAAGGCTCCAAGCACCATCACTACGCAGGGCCTTGCGCTCCCAAGCGCGTTTGCCCAGCCTTGCCCGGCCGGAGCGCCGCCACTGCAAGAGGGCGCCGCTCCGAACCTTTCTCCTTCCCCTCAAACCGGGCCGCCCGCTTTGCTTGGCAAAGCGCGGAATCGACCGTACAGGGCGGAGCCCGGCGCGGATCGCGCACGGCGGTTCTTGAGAAACCGCCGCGGCTACGACCTCCGCCGGTCCCCGCAGCAGACGAAGCCCGTCACGGACCGAGAGCTCGCGTCGGCTAAACGTCGGCCTAACCGCTGTCCCGGTTAACGTCGATGCCCGACTCGCATGCTCACACCACGCATTCCTTTTCTCTCTCGCAAAACCCGGCGCTCCAATGCCTCTCATACACTCCATACCCTCCCCTCCGTCATTGCACTCGCTCGTGCACACTCCCTCGGTACGTACTCAGTACCACTCATGGGGGTGCACTCCTGCATCCACGCATTCAGCGCACACCTACCCACGGGTGTGCAATCCCCTATCGCACACCCAATCACGCGCTCCACAACCAACTCAGGTGTGCATCCTTGCACACGCTCCTCATCCATCCCACACTCTGTATCACATTCATCACACATACACTCCGATGTACATTCATCCTCGCTTTCACACTCGCGCTCCGGCGCCGTTCACACACGCGCGCCATTCACCTTCATACACCTTTTCTTCACACTCGCGCCATTCACTTTAGCACAGCGCACAAAGGACCTTCCATGAACGCCGGGTGCCATCTGGATCCCAAGCGCGCGGACAATCCCCTCACGCCAAACACTTTTCCGAAAACCCTTTTAGCACCATATACCAACCTACTCACCTTGGCGCTTCTTCTTCTTCGCTCCAACACCACCTGCAAACTTTCATTTTGGTTATTAAGCACGGCATCATGATGCGAGCATGGACTTTGCATGCTTTCCATTTCTTCACCCCGCGAGTGCTCTTCTAAGTCCGGCGTCTTTCCAATTTCCACTATTGCTTCGGTTATTTCTTTTTCTTTTTTCTCGACGACCGCTGGTGCTAATAAAATCAAATTCTCTACTTCGGCGGTCGCCGGCTTCTCCATACCCCGGGTCACGATTTCTACCCCGGTCCATGTGACTGCGCTTTGTTCCAACTCGCCTTTCCTGCGCTTCTCAAGCCGCGTTACCTCGTCGCGTACCGA
>NC_136267.1:22515364-22622864 GCF_964187855.1 Myxine glutinosa | reverse complement strand
GCTCGGCTCTCCCTCTGAGATGACCTGACAACACATGTCACATGGAACGACATGTTCGTTTCACTCTCGTTAATCCGCCATATTTGGTTTATCAATCTTCGTTTTGTGCAAAGTAATCCATGATTCTGAAAAATTTCAACCTGTAATTTAAGCTGTAATTGGAATGCATGGTTCTGTGAAATATTGTCTTTGCTTGTCCAACTGCATGGTTTCTCTTTCGATGAGGTTTTGTAAGTGGTGGGGAACTAACGTTTAACATGAGGGATATGTGCTATATGGCACTTCGCTTACCCCGCCCGCAAACCCGAACCACCCATTCCTCTCCTCCATCAAGTTGTTATGTCAAATTATACTTTCTTCTTCTTCCACTTCTTCACAACTTGAGCAAACATGGCGGGGGAGTGTGGTGGCAATATGGCATCTGGTCATCCTTTGGATGAGATTTGACGCCAGCTGTTCTGCTTGTAATTGCAAAAATGAATATAAATTAACCTATGGCCTTTTCTCAAGTAAATCTGTGATCCAATAAACCCAGAATTTGTGGGTATGGTAACTTAGTGGTTAGGATATTAGACTGGCTGCCGTCATCGAGTTTGTTCGTCCATCTTCAGCTGAAGGTTTCATTATTGAGGATTGGCTGGAAGCCCGTGATTTAAAATACCACAATGGAAAAATAAAAATGAAAGGAAGCCTTTTATTCCTACGCTGGTGGAAGGAGCTAAATCGAGGCAGTATTATAATTTTCCCCTAGGTGTAGATTAATTTGAAACAACTTTAACGTAATTTATTGTCTCCGCGGACTATTTCCGTGTTCCAGTGGAGAACAGGCAGACAGCATAATTAGCCTATTTAATACACTGTATAGACTATAGAATATTGTGAAATTCCAAAATCATCATATTTCTCAACAGCAAAAAAAAAAAAAATTGGGAGTGATCCAAGCAGCTGTATGTTGCCTTATACACCTCCCAGGTTAAACTTTGGTCTGATTGAAAATATATATAATTTTCCCATGGGTTTTGATTAATTTGAAGTAAATATGGCTGAATTTGTTTTTTATTTGAGGATAATTTGTGTTTTTTTTTTGGGGGGGGGGGGGGGGGGGGAACAAAAAGAAGACACCATTCACCTGTTATATATATATATATATGTATATATATATATATATATATATATAAATATATATATATATATATATATAGAGTTTATTAGTATTCTAAGCTTCTGCAAACTAAACTAGTTTCAGGAGTATTATCACGTTGCTATCAGACCTTTGCAGACAAAAAGCAACAATCGGACAACTTTACGAACAATCTCTAATCACTTTTATGGACTTTGTAAACTGCCTGGTCTGATCTAAATGTAATGCCGGCTCATATTTAGTCGTTGGCTCTTACGCACCCCTCTCCACTCCCCCTTTCCTAATCCGATTAAAAAAAAAAAAAAAACCTCGGGAAGATTTGCAATTCAAGTAAAAATAATAAGCTCTGGGGTAGGACTCAAAATAATTAGATCTTGATATCATCAAATATTTTATTTCGCAATTTTTTCTGGGGGTGGGATGGGGAAGAGGGAGGAAAAAGCAACATGAGCTACAAATTCAACTTCGGTGAACTTAAGTGTTTGCCTTCAAATTATTGTGTATAAATATCGGACTTTGGTGCAAATCTGCATTGAAATTTGCATAAGCATAATTTTTTATTAAATAAGCTTATGCATAAGCATAAGCATAAGCATAAAAATTGCATAAGCCTCTGGAACAAACTCCCTCACTCTCTTCAATCCCACTCCACCCTCCAGGTCTTTAAAACAGCTGATCTTTTCCCCATCCAAAACCTTGATCTTTTCTACCCCCGCTAATTTCACCTCAAATCCACTTTTTTGAAATACCAACTTTTGTCCTGGAAGTCCTTGGTGTCGTTGTTTTATACTTTTCCCACCCCCCCCCCCCCTTCCCACGCCTGCTCCCCCCAAGCCCTCTTCCTCCCACACATCTCCCTGCTCTCAAATGTTGTGTTTGTGTGCTTCCCCTTCTCTCCCCATCTTGTCTTCCGTTCCCTCTTTTTATATATTTTGTTTGTCTGGTTGATTTGTTTGTGAAGTAAATGTTAGCTCTTTCACGAGCCTCGATTCAGTATACAAAAAAAAAAAAAAAAAAAAAATCCCAGTAAAGTTCGAGTAAATTTTTTGAATGTTGATCATTGCTGATGGATCGGTGGCACAGCCGCACCATCAGTGAATGATGCTGCCCATAGCAATGCCCTGCATCTCGAGGAAGAAGAAGAAGAAGATCGATGGTAGACTTAAGAATCATGTAAATCGTATTTATTTATTTACTCGTAAAAAGTACCAAAGTGTTTTTTTAAAATCTGCAGCCTTTTTGCATAACACTCAAAATCATCGATGTGGGGTGAACATTCTGTTGTCTGTTGTTGTTGCCTTTTGTTGTCATCACCAAGAAAGTACAAGCACCTGAAGCAACCACTGTTTTATGCGATGCATAAGATGGCCATGAGTCGCCATGAGATTTAAATATTTTTCCTTCTTTTCTGGGCATTTTCATGAAAGTGAAATTCAGTATGCCTAACCCAGTGAGTAATCTAACGGAAGAGTACAGTATTGTCAAGGGTTCGCAAATTCCAGCAGTCACGTTTGTGTACATCGTGTGCTCACACTATTTGTCCTCACATTTTGAAGAGGCCCCGTTCAGACGGCACACCTCTGATAGTCAGGTTTCTTAGTCTGTACCTTTCTATTTAGTACAACCATGTGGAGTTTGCATTGATGCATCAGTAATCATTTATTTTAGTTCCATTGTGTGGTTTTGTTTTTTGTTTGGAAAAAAAAGGATCGCCGTAAACCGGCACAATCAAAAATGTTTCTTTCTGAAACCCCAAAGCTCACGCTTATAGTAATCTCGCAGGCAACATGGCGCAGATGGAGCGAGAGATATCTATCGGCCTTTGCCCATTTCCTTTTTGTGGCTTCCTGACTTGTACTGCAATCTCAGCCGTGCCTTTTGTCTCAGCGTATACCAATCTCTTTATAAATTCTGCCTTTACTTATGCACCCGAGGTGGTTCATCCATTTTGTAACATGACCCGGAGCCAAGATGGCCCGTGGGTTTTTCAAAAGGCAAGAGCACGTCCTTTGAGGAAGACGGTGCAACTGTGCCCGCAGGCCCCAGGCAAGCACAACACCTCTGACCGTGGAGCCCATTGGACAGCTCAGAAAAAAAATATGGCAAAAAGAATATCTGGTTAAACGGAAATGTGGATCACAGGATTCAGCAAAGCACTCGATTACAGAAAATAGGTGTCTTTGTTATAACTGTAAAATTGCAAAGTAACAATGGAACCATGTGTACGAAGCCTTGACATTGTCCAAGTCCAGTATTTAACTCTACAAATCTTGTGGCAAGCTGCAAACGGAAGCAGGCTTGGACATGTGGTGCACTGTCAGATTCCTGAAATATGTCACGGCAAATGAGTGAGGAAGGTACAAGCTGTGGCTGGCGGCCAAGGTGACATTATGAGTTGTGGTAATTCTTATAGCTCTGGCCATGCGGAACAAAGAGAGCACGGCGGTTGAAGGATGAAATGTGTCGCAGCATGTTGGCACAGCGCCATGCTCTGATCAGTTTCACAAGCACTCGTTAGCAGAAGTCGCTGGTGTATAGCGGGTCAAATGGAAATGGTTGATACGGCGTCGCTCACAATGGACACTTGACTTGAGAGGCAGTCACAGCTGTCCGTCGTGATCTCCTTTGAAACTGTGAAGTTCTCAACTGGGTGGGGTCACACTCGCATAATGTGATCTTCCGTAACTCTGCCCATGATCAGCTCAGGACAACTTCTCACTACGATACTTCACACTGCAAGTGCGGTTGGCTCGTACTACGCAAAATTAAGGCCGTGGTTTGGCTCTCGGTCACTACTCGAGCAGCCAAGACTGCAACCCATGATGATCTCTTAAACTGTGACCAGCTTTGTGCTGCTCTGTTCAGCACTGATTCAAACATTATTTGACTAGTCTCATCCCAGTTCTGCCAGTACTGGATAGACTCTCACCACCAGTGCTTTCAGCCCTCGTATATTCTATCCACAGCTGTAACGTAATCCTTTGACCAGAGTTATTGTGCTGGGCTGACAGGATGGATGAGAGGTATGCACACTCGCCTCTAGGTTGTCTACCCTCAGTTTGAATCCTGGCCCAGCTCCAAACTGTCGTCTGTGTTTCACAGGCAAGAAGATTCATCAATGTGTGTGCTGCCCCTCAGATGAACGTTAAACGGGCGTCCTGTCTGCCAGCATCCGTTGGTGGATGGTAAAGATCCCATAGCGTCCTTCAAAAAGAGTAGGTGAGCTATTGCCGGCACCATGGCCAAATTTCCGCCATAATCGCAATGCATCAGCAGCACTGCAGTGCACTCGGTCAATGATGCTACCCCACAGCCTTGATCCGCATATGAACGAAGAGGAAGACATTATTGTGCTCTGCTGATCCAGTCATTGTGCTTCATATCTGTTCTCCCAGAGTGCCATGTGCGCAGTATACGCCGAGGACATGCTTCCCGAAAACCCGCAGATGAGACTATTTTATATGTTGTTGCGGATAAGCTCCTCGGGGTTAATAAAATGTTTATTATAGTGTAGTTATTCCCATATTGAGTGTCCAGAATAAGCGTAAGGTCATTAAAGGTTATGATAAATGGTAATTATATGTCGCAAATTTGTGTAGCATGACACGTGAAAACCACCCCAGTGTGTCTAAAATTAGAATACATCCCGTTTGACCTTTATTTCATGTTTTTTCCCTTTATTTGGCTCATGTTAAATGTGATTTAAAAGACCAGAAGTTTAGGCAGGAGGGCCAGTCCCCATCTAGCAGGGCCTCTGACGTCATTGACCCGGCTGACTGACGTCATGCGGTGCTCGCTTGCCCTTACTCTGGACCATCAGCCAATAGCTAGCGATTGGGGAGGGGTGCTGCACGTCTTCAATGACGCGCAGGCACGAGGTGTTATGGAGGACCTGGTGTCGACAGACCGACCATAGCACCAGGGTGTGCGAACTTGTCGAGCTTTAGGGTGACTACCCACCTCCACCCGATCTACCAATCCTTGCTTTGCCGCCGTCACCCATGTTGAGAAGGCGCCATGTCTCCTCCCCCTCCTTTCCGCCCACAGTGCTGGACATTTCCCACAAAATTTTCCATTTTCCATCCGGTTCGAGCACAGCGAACCCTGCTGTTCTTGTTGTGCACCCCCAGTCTTTCGTCTTGGTTTCTGAGGCCTTAAGGTTTAGATATTTAAGGACCAATTTCCATCGATTACTTGTTCCGTGGGACGTGCATTCGGATTAGAAGTGAATTATTGGGGGTTATTGTTTTTATTTTCATTCCGATTGTATATACGTGCTCTGACTGGTAGACGCTTATCCAAACAAGATATTCTAGTTTTATTTTTTAAATCAATTCTCTGTAATTTGTAGGATTTGTTTTTTTACTTGGAAGTTGTGGGTTATGATGTGTAAATAAAGGTGGAAAAAGTTTGATTTAATGCATTTTAATTCCAGGATATAAAGCAACAAAAGTGGAACATTTTGAAAGGGGATGTAGACTTTCTATAGGTACTGTGTGTGTATATATTTTTACGTATTACCTCCCCAAACCCCGGTTACGGTGCACCTCAGAGTCTGGAGCGGGAACACGGCAGAAAGATTTGTTATTTTGCGTTTTCTAATAAGCCATGGTAAAACCACACCAATGCAATTGTAGAACAAAACAAGTAATTGTATTAAGAACTCTCACATACACAATAATAACACTATTAAAGAGAGTACAATGAAAATATCACTTGCATCAAATGAACAATACATAAGATGGCACCATCATTTCCCAATGCTCTCAAAGCAATAAACTCACGATACGACAAACATGAGTGGAATGGAACAAAGTCCGTGCACTAATCCCCACGCTGGTTGAAGCCGTGCAGAACGACGAGAACAGGCAGGTATCGGCACGGAGGCAAACGAGGAGTTACGAGGTGAGATGTCGAGATGGGAAGTGAGCCGATATGTCAACCAACGGCGCTCCACAGGAGGATGTCGATATGGGAATCCAAGTGACAAAACAAGATGCACCAAGCAGACAGTCTTCGAGGACAAAATGGCGTATCAGCCTGTGATGGAGGCGCTTGATTTTTCTCCAACAATAACTCACACTTGGTAATAAAACCTGAGACGTAGGTTTAATTGCAATCGCAATATAGGACGATGTTGCGGGCAATCCCTTTCACGGGAAGCCTCAACTCATTCGCGACCAATATAAAAAAAGTCCGCTTGCAGCCCCGATGCGACTTTACGGCTGTATCTCTCTCATGGCCGTCTCCTCTCTGCTAAGCTCCTCCTCCCCTCTTCCGGCCTCTTTGCCGCATCTTCCTTTTTCCATCACAACCACTTATTTTTACCTTTTACTCAAGTCATCCCCATTTCACATAAAAATCTTCCAACTGTACACTCGCTCTCGTTGAGGAAGGTGAGAGACGTTACGAAACTTCTATCCTTTTGGTATATATTTACCTCTGCCACCGAAGGTGGATGGACGTTATGTGTTCACCCCTGTTTTTGTCTGTCTGTATGTGTCCAGGATCTCAAAAGGTTGTGAATGCATTCGGGGGAAATTTGTTTGAGATGTTGGGTATGTGACGAGGACGAAATGATTAGATTTTGGTGAAGATCTAGATCTGGATCCAAGAAATTTTTTTTTATGTGATTCTTCACCATTGAGAGATAGGGCAAAAACTGTATATAATACGATATCTCAAAATGTTGTGGAAGGATTATGACAAAACTTGGTGGATGAGTTGGTTAGGCGACAATAACAAGCCGATTAGATTTTGGTTCAGGTCTGAATCCAGATCCGGCCTATCAATGGATACAAAACATAACCTGGTCAGCCTGGCGGAGGTATGAGCTTTACCGAGTGCCCTTTTAGTTTATGTATCAATATCATACCATTATCGTGTATGTATGTCTGCTGTTCTTGGAGAATAAGGCCTATTTGGCTGAAAGCTTGTCATCAATAAAGATCATCCTGAAGCTACATCCGTAACGCGTTTAATTTCTTGCGGTTATATACTGTATGTGTGTACACATTTATATTATACACATTTAATATATGCTACATAAAATAGCGTCCGCTCTGAGTCTGGGAGATGGGTAGTTCAAACCCCGGCCAAATCATACGAAAGTCTTTATTAAAGACATTGCCATTGTTGTTGCATCGCTGTACCCAGAGTGCCCTGGGAAGTGTTGGCACTTCCCTCAAGTTCAGTGGCTGCGTTTGTTTCATCTAACAGTCCTTCCCTCCCTCACTATATTTGTGGAGCTCAGTGCTTTTTGTGAACCAACAGAATCCAGTATGCACTCTCAAAATCTGCACTCTTGTACAACAATCCTCCACCATAGGATAAATTTAGCATGCTCTCTTTTGTGAAATCTGCCTCACCTTCACTTTCTATCATTGGAAAATTTGGATATCATGTTTTGTATTCTGTGGCCTAACCAAGAAATAACAACAGGGAAAATTGCTTTACAATACTTGTCCCCTACTGGTGTGGTATTTTCTACGTCCAAAAAGGACATAACTCGATCAAACATCAATAACTAGAACGACACTCTTTGACATCACGACGTCGACCGATATGCCTCCATCCACATTATTACATCATTATAATACTTTTACCAAGTTTGCTTTAAATCCATTCAGCTGTTCTCAAGTTATCAAATTTTTACCTGACATGACCTCTGACCTTTGACCTCTTGCCCCCTACATAAAATCAGTTCATGTTTACATCATTATACATACCTGTATCAAGTTTTAATTTAAAACCGTTCAGCTGTTCACGAGATATCACATTTTTACCTGAGGTGACCTTTGACCTCTTGCCCACAAAATTTAATCTGTTAATCTTTACATCATTATACATATGTATACCAAGTTTGAATTATATCACTTCAGCTGGTCTCAAGTTATAGACCTATTACGGACTTTAGCCATTGACCTTTGCCGCCAAAATGTAATCAGTTAATCTTTACATCATTATGCATACCTGTACCAAGTTTGAATTGGATCACTTCAGCCGTTCTCGAGTTATAGACCTATTACAGACTTTGACCTTTGACCCCAAAATCTAATCAGTTCATCTTCACATCATTCTACATAAGTGTACCAAATTTGGTCAGAATCCCATCACTGGTTCACAAGTTATCGCGTTAACAGGATTTTTACCTAACATGACCTTTGACCTCGTGACCCCGAAATCTAATCACTTAATCTTTACATCATTATACATACCTGTGCCAAATTTGGTCAGAATCCCATCACTTGTTCACAAGTCATCACGGTAACAGTATTTTTACCTAACCCTGACATCTAACCTTTGGCCTTTGACCTCGTGACCCCAACATCTAATCAGTTAATCTTTACATCATTATACATACCTGTACCAAGTTTGAATGAGATCCCTTCAGCCCTTCTCAAGTTATCGCGGTAATGAAAACCTATCACAGATGGACGGACGGACAACCTGAAAACATAATGCCTCCGGTGACTTCGTCAATGGAGGCATACAAACCGTTAAAACGCCCTGAAACTCGAACTTGTTCTGTAACTTACCATAATAAAGCCATGTACGAAGTTTCAATTGAATATGTTAAAGGGTATGGGCGGAAAGTCTGGAAAACCCACAGGTTGGACGGACGGACAGACGGACAATCAGAAGGAGAGCAACCTGAAAGTCCCCTCCGGTGAAACCTGTAGGCTCACAGGTTGGACGGACGGACAGACGGACAATCAGAAGGAGAGCAACCTGAAAGTCCCCTCCGGTGAAACCTGTAGGGGACTAATAAAGCAAGGATATTCGAGTAGAAGGTTAAAATTGTTGTTTAGGCCAAAAACAAAACTGCATTGCTAATGTCAGCAGCCATTTTATCCCAAGCCACGTATTTGGTGATCACCCATTGTAAATGTACAAGAAGGTCCCAGAAACGATGGGGGTATTTGTATCAATTGTTGAAATGAAATCTGATGTTCAATTTCGAACGGCAAATCTGATTTTTCTCAAACCAGTTTTCAATCCAAATCCGGTATAAAACTTTCTGTTTTGCTTCAACTCGAACAAAAGTGAACAAACACTTTGATACTATGGGATTTAAGTACTCCATATCAAAATGTATCGTACGTAGTGTGTTTCTGGGGATGGCACCAGAAAAATTGCCATGCCTCCCTCCAAGTGTGTAATAAAAATAAATAACTCCAAAAATCATACGAAGGTAAAGGTACAAGCTTTATGAAGCACCGAACCTTCTTTGGTAGTTTTCAAGTCTAAAAACACTCTTAAAGTGGTTAGAAAACATTGAAGTACAAAAGTACCATCTGATTGTTCTTCGTCACTTCTTCACTGTTGTCAACTTGGACTTGGAGTACTGCCCAGGAATTGCCAAGTTAAATAAACTTTGTGTATTGTGCATATTTAATACTATATGAACACCTGTGTTAAGATTGGTTTATAAGACACTTCCGGGGCATAGGTAGGTGCGTTTTACCATTACCGTGTTAGTCAGGTTCACGATGTTTTTTCGTTCAAAATCATGGTAGATTAGCAAACCTATACATTTTTGGAAACGTTATTACATGGAAAATCTAAAAATCAATGTTTACATTTGCCAATTCCGACCAATTCGATTCGACCAATTCGACCAATCGACCAATTCCATTCGACCATTCGACCAATCGCTTCGTTCGACCATTCGATCGATTCGATTCGATTCATCGAATTCGATTCGATCGACCATTCGACCAATTCGATTTGCCAATCAATTTGACCGACCTTTGCTTGTGTGGAACGGACTGTGAAAACGATGCGGACTATATTGTCGGATACGACACACAGGACAGTGATGACGAACTCTAAATGGCATATTCTGTAATCGTGTATGTTTGATGCCATTGACTGCCTGTGTATATTTTGTCATTGACTGCCTGTGTAGATGTGAAGTTATACTGACTGCATGTGTATGTATGATTTTGCTGACTGTCTGTGTATGTTTGGTGATATGAATTATTGTGACACATTTTGATGTTATTAACTGCCTGTACAAAATGATAACATGTATTTGATTATGCAACTTATCGCGAATATAAAGACAGTATTTTGCAATTCAAAACCTTTGATTCGTGTCTTACCATTCCCCATAGCACTAATTTGATACTTTCATTGGATTCCTTGTCCCTGAAAATATAGGTTTAGTGTATTTTTAAAAGTTTTTGGGTAATTAGAGGCAGAAATAGAACAAAATATGTATTTTACAGTGGCCATTTTGAAAATCCAAAATGGCCGCCATACAGGTATCTCTCCAAATGTAAACATTGATTTTTAGTTTCCTTATGCTATAACCTTTCCAAAAATGTATAGGTTTGCTAATCTACCATGATTTTGAACGAAATATAATTTATTGACAAAGTGAACCTGACTATGTGCTGGATGTGGTTCTGAGAGAATAGATGAATGAGAATGTGACACAAATTTATTAAAACGCATTAAAGATGCAAAAGGACATGGGTAATGTCAAAGTTTATACAAACAAGGTAAGGCTGTTAGCATGAAAAGTAAGCAAGGCCTATCCCCACAAAGTGTGAACAGAAAAATCTAGCTATCAATAACACATATCGATGAAAACGAAGCAACTTTCTGGGTTCTCGCACAACCCTGCCTGTCGAAACATGTCCGACTACATTCTTAAACAGCATACAAGATGTCCAGGGAGGCATACTTTGAAGGTGTCAATATTAAGATGGACTCTGAACTGTGTAGAGAGTAACACACATGTACACCTTGTAAGAAAGGTTGTATTTAGTGGCTATCTGGATTCTGGATAAAGGTCTAAGAGGTCTGGATAAAGGTACGATTACCGTCAATTACTAATTACTTTAGTCGTGCACTGCCTCTACCACAGTGAAAATACTTGTGGTCAGTGATCTGTGCAATTACTTTATCGGTTTGAAATCGGACTGCTAGATTGTAACACAGGTAATCGTACTGCTAGGTTGTAAAACAGGTAATCGTACTGCTAGATTGTAACACAGGTAATCGTACTGCTAGGTTGTAAAACAGGTAATCGTACTGCTAGGTTGCAAAACAGGGAATCATACTGCTACGTTGTAAAACAGGTAATCGTACTGCTAGGTTGTAAAACAGGTAATAGTACTGCTAGGTTGTAAAACAGGTAATCGTACTGCTAGGTTGTAAAACAGGTAATCGTACTGCTAGGTTGTAAAACAGGTAATAGTACTGCTAGGTTGTAAAACAGGTAATCGTACTGCTAGGTTGTAAAACAGGTAATCGTACTGCTAGGTTGTAAAACAGGTAATCGTACTGCTAGGTTGCAAAACAGGTAATCGTACTGCTAGGTTGTAAAACAGGTAATCGTACTGCGAGGTTGTAAAACAGGTAATCGTACTGCTAAGTTGGAAAACAGGTAATCGTACTGTTAGGTTGTAAAACAGGTAATCGTACTGCTAGGTTGTAAAACAGGTAATCGTACTGCTAGGTTGTAAAACAGGTAATCGTACTGCTAGGTTGTAAAACAGGTAATCGTACTGCTAGGTTGTAAAACAGGTAATCGTACTGCTAGGTTGTAAAACAGGTAATCGTACTGCTAGGTTGCAAAACAGGTAATCGTACTGCTAGGTTGTAAAACAGGTAATCGTACTGCGAGGTTGTAAAACAGGTAATCGTACTGCTAAGTTGTAAAACAGGTAATCGTACTGTTAGGTTGTAAAACAGGTAATCGTACTGCTAGGTTGTAAAACAGGTAATCGTACTGTTAGGTTGTAAAACAGGTAATCGTACTGCTAGGTTGTAAAACAGGTAATCGTACTGCTAGGTTGTAAAACAGGTAATCGTACTGCTAGGTTGTAAAACAGGTAATCGTACTGCTAGGTTGTAAAACAGGTAATCGTACTGCTCGGTTGTAAAACAGGTAATCGTACTGCTAGGTTGCAAAACGGGTAACCTGGCTTTGGCAGGACAAATATTATTGGCAGCAAGCCAATTACAGGTGAAGGTAGTTCAATTATTACCTGTAGTCAGTGATCACACCTTCAGTAGTAGCATATATTGTTACCTTTTGGGGGGGGGGGGGGGGGGAGTGGGGAAGAGATGAAATACCTCAGGAAAGTCCGGAATGTTTAGTTTAGCATGGACCGTGTGACGCGAAGAAGCACACCTCCATTTAACTAAGAAGGGAATCTGTATAGAATAAGATCGTATATGTGTCTCCATTCGAGAGGTGGAGCTATGCTAATTAAGTAGGGCTTATGGTTAATCCCCAGTGTGGAAGCATGGAAGTGGTACCATCCCTACCTTGTTTGCATCCGTTTGCCATTGTCATCCCCACATCGATTGCATTTAAAAACAAAATATTGATTTTTTTTTCCCCGATGACTTGTTACCTCCACTACTGAAGGTGGACAGAAGTTGTGTTTTCACACCTGTCTGTCTATCTGTCTGTCTGTGAGCAGGATATCTCAAAAGGTTATGGAGGGATTAAAAGGAAACTTGGTGGACAGGTTATGTAAGTGTGTGTGATTCGATTTTGGTGACCCATTAGACCATTTGAAAATGTTTTAAGACCCTTTAGACCATTTGAAAATGTTTTAAGACTCTTTAGACCATTTGAAAATGTTTTAAGACCCTTTAGACCATTTGAAAATGTTTTAAGACCCTTTAGACCGTTTTAAAATGTTTTATGACCCTTTAGACCGTTTTGGAATGTTTTAATAATAATAATAATAATTCATTTATTTTGTATAGCGCTTTTCCAGAAGCCCAAAGGCGCTTTGACAGAGTGGAAAACATAATGCATAACAATACATGAAAACAACAATTGCAAAAAGACAAGAATCAAGAAAACAAACAGCAGCGATATACGGCATATATATAAGACAAGAATCAAAAAGACAAGACAAGAATCAATAGGGAAATATTTAAAGCAAAAGGAGGGAGAAGGAGAAGAGATAGTCAGGGGTTAAATGCTGTGGGTTGAATGTTGAATGCAGCGTTGAACAGGTGGGTCTTTAGTGATGTTTTGAATGTGGTGAGTGAGGAGGAGTCTCTGATGGTGTGAGGTAGTGAGTTCCAGAGGGTGGGAGCAGCGATGGAGAAGGCCCTGTCCCCCCAGGATCTGAATTTGGTCCGGATGGAGGGGGTCAGGAGGTTGGTACCAGCAGAGCGGAGGTTGCGGGTGGGAGTGTGTCTGGAGAGGAGGTCAGCCAGGTAGGATGGGGCCAGGTTATGGAGGGCTTTGTATGTCAAGAGGAGGATTTTGTACTGGATTCTCTGGGGGATGGGGAGCCAGTGAAGCTTGTAAAGGACGGGGGTGATGTGGTCACGGGTCCGGGAATGAGTGAGTAGACGGGCAGCGGAGTTCTGAATGTATTGGAGTTTATTGGTGATTTTTGAGGGTGAACCATAGAGGAGGCTATTGCAGTAGTCCAGACGGGAGGTGATGAAGGCGTGGATGAGGGTTTCTGCAGCCGTGGAGGAGAGGGATGAGCGGAGACGGGCAATGTTTTTCAGGTGAAAGAAGGCTGACTTTGTGATCTGTTTAGTGTATTTGTCGAAGGAAAGGGTTTGGTCAAAGATGACGCCAAGATTCCGGATGTGAGGGGAGGTGGATACTGGGATACCGTCGATGTTGAGGGCAAAGTTATGGGTGGATTTTGTGAGCGTTTTTGGGCCAATGATGATTATTTCAGATTTATCACAGTTAAGCTTGAGGAAGTTGATTTGAAGCCAGGATTTTATTTCAGTGATGCAGTTTGTCAGGATAGAGTGGGTGTCGGTGGAGACGGACTTGGTGGAGATGAAAAGCTGGATGTCATCGGCGAAGCAGTGGAATTGGAGACCATGACGGCGGATTAAGTGACCGAGCGGGGACAGGTAAAGGATGAAGAGGAGGGGGCCAAGAACTGAACCTTGGGGGACACCTTGGGGGAGGGGAGCAGTGGGGGATTTGCAGTTATTGATGGAGATGAACTGGCATCTGTCAGAGAGGTATGATTTAATCCAAGAGAGGGCAGTGCCGGTGACGTTAAAGGTGGATTCAAGTCGGGTGAGGAGGATAGTGTGATCGATGGTGTCAAAGGCAGCGCTGAGGTCGAGGAGGACGAGAATGTTGAGGTTGCCAGCGTCAGAGGAGAGGAGAAGGTCGTTGGTGATTTTGAGGAGAGCAGTTTCAGTACTGTGGTTGGAGCGGAATCCGGATTGGAATGTTTCATACAAGTTATTGGCAGAGAGATGATGTTTGAGTTGAGTGGCTACAGCGCGTTCCAAAACTTTTGACAGAAAGGGTAGGTTGGAGATGGGTCTGAAGTTGTTTAGGGTGTCAGGGTTTAGACCAGGTTTTTTTAGAATGGGGGTAACAGCAGCAATTTTGAGGGAAGGTGGGACGATGCCTGTAGACAGGGAGGAGTTTATTGTTGCAATGATAAGTGGAGAGAGAGCAGGGAGGGAGGCTTTGACAAAGCTGGAGGGGATGGGGTCAAGAGTGCAGGTGGCAGTTTTCATTCCTATGAGGAGTTCAGAGAGGTCAGTAGGAGAGATTGGGTTTTAAGACCCTTTAGACCGTTTTGGAATGTTTTAAGACCCTTTAGACCGTTTTGGAATGTTTTAAGACCCTTTAGACCGTTTTGGAATGTTTTAAGACCCTTTAGACCGTTTTGGAATGTTTTACGACCCTTTAGACCGTTTTGGAATGTTTTAGGACCCTTTAGACAACTATAAAACGCATGGACACTGATGGAACTTCCAGGAAAGAAAAAAGTCGGTATTTCAAAAAAAAGTGGATTTGGGGTGAATTAACGGGGGTAGAAGCGATCAATGTTTTGGATCGGGGAAGATAAGAGATGGTGGTGAACAGCTGTTTTAAAGACCTGGATGGAGGAGTGGGATTGAAGAGAGAGGGAGTTTGTTCCAGAGGCGGGAGTAAAGAGGAATGAAGGAGTGAAGGTGAGCAGAGAGTCTTGATTTTGGCAATTTCACCAGAAGAGGGTTACTGGCAGATCTTGTGTGCGTGGCAGAATGCTTTGATTTCAACCGCATGAAGCTGAGCTAGGTGTGAGGCAGGAGCATCAGCCCAGAGGGGAGAACAGTATTCCATTGAGCTGCGGATGAAAGCCTTGTATGTGGTGAGGAGCTCAGCTGTGCCAAGGAAGGAACTCGCACTACGGAGGATGCCCAGTCGGCGACTGGCTTTGGAGGCCAGCTTGGAAATGTGGTTTTCCCAAGAAAGATCATTGCAGATAGTGAGACCCAAAATATTGAGTGACAGAACTTCTTGGAGAGGATTGTTCAGAAAGTAGATGGGGGGGTTGTCCAGTCGGTCTTTTCGGAGAGACATAGTAAGAGTGTGAGATTTGTCAGGATTGAAAGACATGTTCCACTTGTTTGACCAGTCTGTGATTTTGTCCAGGTCTGCAGAGAGTGAGGAGGCTGCAGACTGCCGATCTGAGGGATGAAGTATGGTGTGGCAGAGAGTGGAGTCATCAGCAAAGAGAAAGAGAGGATTTTCAAGAGTCAGATAGATCACTGAAGAAGATCAGAAAAAGCACAGGGCCCAGAACACTGCCTTGAGGAACTCCAGCCAGAACAGGAAGGGGAGATGAGAGGAACCCATTCAGGGCCACACGTTGACTACGACCAGAGAGGAAGTCTGCAGGCCATGCGTGGAGATTTCCGTGGATACCATAGGAGGAGAGTTTGGTGAGCAGAGCGGGGTGCCAGACCGTATCGAAGGCACGTGATATGTCAAGAGAGACAGCTCTAATTTCCTGTTTGGCATTGAGGACCTCCATCCATTGTTGGGACAGCAGAAGCAGCATGTCCAGAGTAGAGTGACCTGGTCTGAAACCAAATTGATGATCAGAGATCAAGCCATTGGAGAAGAGGAAGGATTTGATATCCGAAGCAATGATGGATTCTACACCTTTGCTGATAATTGGGAGAAGGCTGATTGGTCTGTAGTTGCAAGGATCTGTTTTTGCACTTTTTTTGTGTAAAGCGGTGATGTTGGCTGATTTCCAAGCAGATGGCAGATGACCTTGAGCAAAAGAGAGGGTGAAGAGAACAGAGAGAGGGTGAGATAGCTTGGCAGAGCAGGATTTTAGGACCCATGGGCTGATGCCATCTGGTCCAGTTGCAGAATCATAGTCGAGGATTGACAGAAACTTCTCCACCTTGTCAGGAGAGAAGGACACAGAGTCCAGGAGCAGCTAGGTCTGACTGAGTATGGTGGGTACAGAGAGGGGCAGGTTTGGGACGCAAGATTTTGAGGCAAACAGAGTTGAGGCATTCGGCTTTTTCATGTGTGGAGTCAACTGTGTAGCTGTTTGAGGTAAGGGAGGGGATGGAAGGGGAACAAACACCAGAAACAGATTTGAACAGATGCCACCAAGATTTGGAGGGAGACAGGTTTGACGGTTCAGTCTTGAGAGTCGAGAGATATTGTTTCCTGGCTCTCCTGAGGGTAGACACACACTTGTTCTGAGCTTTGTGAAAGGAAATGAGATTTCCTTCAGTTGGATTTGCTTTCCATGAGGTGAAGGCAAGTTGCTTCATGGCAACTGCCTCACCACAAGATTCAGTATATCATGGACGGGAGGAAGGGTATGACAACTGAAGACGAGATGGGATAAATCTGTGCATGAGAGAGAGCAGTTTACTTTGGAAGAATCCCCAGGAAGAGTTGATGTCAGAGGCAGGAGAGATGGGAGACCAGTCCAGATGATTGATGGCTGCTTGAAGACCATGCCAGTCATCCTGAGTGAAATGCCAGACTTTTGACCTTAAATTACACTGTTTAGATCTTTTAGAGTTTTCATTTTCTATTAATGGCCTTTCGTTTATTTGCCAAACAAAATGCAATACCGAATACAAAACAAATCCTGGCAAGGGCCTGCAATCTCTAATTGCTCTGTTCTAGTTTTGGGTGATGTTTTTGAAAGGTTCACAGCATAACAGATGCCAAGCTTGGCGATATTTTATATCTGGCACAGCTGTGTATTTGTATGCAACAGGACACAGAGTCATAATCCGAACACCGAGTCATAATCCTATGGAACAAGATGTTTTCATCGTCAACAATGAGCAAATAAGCTGTTTTAATTTTGCTCTGAACTTCAACCTCTTTCTTTATTCTTTGTCATCCCTTCTCAGTAGAAGTTGCTTCCTTGTATTTTTAATATTCCTCCAGTGTTCGATCTCCTCATTTTTCAATGCAACTTCAAAACTTTCGTTTTCTCATACAAAATCGACACTCGTGCAAGAGCGAGGTGAGAGGGGGAAAAAGAGGCAATGTTGGGGGCAGTGGGGTCACAATTTGATACAACAAGCAAGGGAATGAGCTAAAAACAGAAAAGAGAGGAAGGGAAAAGGGTCGAGTTAGGTAGGGTTAATGTGGAGTATAAATGATTGTGGGTAGGCACTAGAATGACATGGCGGTGAATCACTTGCTTGAAGACCTGGGGGAAAACTGAGGAAGAACACCTCAAGAAGGTTGTTCCACAGGTGAGAGAAGTGAGGAACAAGACAGTAGAGGCGTGCAATGCTTAGTCCCCAGTACTCGGTGGCTTTAATACTCCTTCTGAAGGATGACTTCTCGGTATTTAACGATGCATCGCCCTGCCAGGTTGGCAGCTTATAGTCACATCGTGAATTTAATCCAGGCAAGACGGCTCACAGGTGTGTACACTACCTTTGAGCAATCTTGTTTTCTTCGGTTTCTCCCTCCCCTACGCCCCTCTACACTATTATGTTTAATGGTGAGAAGTGAATTTCCTTCTGCCACTGAGGGGGTTGCACCCACCAACACATAGCATGAAGCATGACGCGTCAAAAGATGTTGTAAGCTTACCTGGTACATCAGGCCTTTTGCTGTAGCCGTGTACTCACTGAACAGGGCCTGACTAAGCTTCAAGGCAGAACATTTGGAGAAACTCATTTATTTGTTCCTCTTTTAATTGCTGGTCTTTTTTTTCACTTTATTCTCTCCTTTAACCAAAAAAGAACAAAAATTGTTTGTGTCTGTGAGCAGTTCTTGGCTACTCTGAAGATTATGGACTACAGCTTACTCGTGGGAATCCATGATGTTGAACGTGCTGAGATCGAAGAGGCAGAAGAATTTGAGAGGGAAGAAGAGGAAGACGATGAGGATGACGATGATGATGATGATGATGATGAAGAGGAGGAAGAGGAAGAGGGAGAAGAGGGCATGCAAGGATCGAACGGCACCAGCGAATCGCAGCTCGCTATATGTGGCACGCCACCCGAGACCTTATTCAACCTGGTGCCGTGCAGGCCCGGCGAGGTCCGGCCGGGTGTCGACGTGTATGCCGTGAAGTCGTACGAAGGTAAACAGGATTCCAACGCCATATTTTCTAAATGCACTGCCTGGTCGGACCTCGAGTACAATAACCCTTACAAGGGTATCCGAAGAAACTTCCATATCATTTACTTCTGAATATATTCGTTTTTCATCATCGTGTGATTTTTCAAATTTATTCTGATCATTCCGTCTTGTTTAACTTGTATAATATATTTGATCTCCTGGTGGATTAGATATTTCCAAATTCCAGGCCCAACTTTCTGCTTGTTTGAATGATAATATAACCATGGTTGGAGACAGCAGACTTTGTCTTCTCTCAAGGATGATGTGCTGCACTATGCAGTATCACTCCTGCAGTATCCCTTCAGGTAGGCCTTTCCCCATGCAGGGTAGGGTGGCTTTTTAAAAAATCATCACCCGTAGTTTACACGATCAATGGGCTACAGATGCATGCGGAACTGAAAATCAAGAGATTACGGATAGACAGGAAAATTAATATATCGTTACAGTTGGCATATTAAGTATTAAGTAAGCCAGGTGTTGGCTTAGCGGTTAAGGTGCCGGCTTGGGATCCTAGGATCCTGGGTTCGAATCTCGGTCGATCGCTAAATTAACACCAGGGGGGTTGACTCAGCCTGTCATCCTTCCGAGGTCCGCAAATTGAGTACCAGCTTGCTGGAATGAATGATCCCGGTGTGTACCCCGGTTTAGAATAGGTACACCGTATCCCTGCGCATCATAAGAGGTGACTAAGGGTTGGTGTCAGGAAGGGCATCCGGCCATAAAAACATTGCCTCAAACAGGGAACCATGATTGTCATGGGGCCCGCAAGGCTAACCCCCGCTCTAGCAGGGGAAAATGGCCTTAAAACGATCATTCATTCATTCAGTTGGCATATTAAGTGCTGGAAGGAAGAGCATAATTGGCTGAAATAAGGATGCGTTTTCGAGAGTTGCGTGAAGTTGATCAGAGAGCGGCCATCTTGGAATCGGATAAGGAACACAATGAATGAGAGGCAAACAAAATATTGATTGCTGGGACTATTTCAACTGAATAATCATTTTCAACAGAGTTTTAAGGCGATGTAACCGTGTGCTCCATGCAGGTGCTCCTCGAAAGGAGGTTTACTTTGTGGCCATCATCGACATCTTGACTCCATATGATACGAAAAAGAAGGCTGCGCACGCCGCCAAGACTGTGAAACATGGCGTGAGTTTATTGCCGACGTTGAAACGGTCCTTACTTGTTGGAGGTTTTTTTTTTTTTTTTTTTTTTTTTTTTTTTGACATAAACTAAGGATTGTGGAGGAGCTGTGATACAAATTACGCACGCACACGCACACATGCACCTGACTTCACTTCAGACAAACATAGAGACTGAGCTTGGGGGGAGCGACGTAACTTCCCTGGGTGCTTTTCTCTCCGCACTTATCAGGGAAATGAAGGAGAAAGTTCCTCCTTTCAACGGATGCCAACAGACGGGATTACTCCTTACTCTATATCCGTTAATAGTTGAGAATCGTTTGAGGAAGCAGCATGCTCCTTTTTGTTTTTTTTTAAAAAAAAAACGTTTTTTTTTAAAGGAGTACTTTGCCTCTGACTTCGTCCCGATCGCGCATGCACAGAGATGATCACTCCAAAATCAATCCAAATGGGAAACTTACTGTTTATAAGGACGTCATAAAGGACACAAACAATAGGCATGAAGAACTGATGTAACGTGTTAAACAGGGCGATGTAATGGCTACTGTGTCAATGGCTGTAAACTTCTGGAATTAATTTATTTTTACGACTTTTACAATCATTATTTTATTTCAATTTAATAACAGTACAGTATCTAGTTGAACCACTGACTATAACACAAATCGCCTTCTTATTGCTTCCAAAAACCTCAAATTTTACAGTACTTGGGTTATGGTATATAACGTGGTGTACAAGGCGCTGCATCAACGGTGCTAAACTTCTGGTTTTTGTTAATACGACCTTTAAAATGATTATTTTATTTCAATTGAATTATATACTTGAACACTGCTCGTGGAGTAAAGTGTTCCACGAATTATCTTCTTGTTCTTGTAATCAACGACATTGCTCTTGCAAACCCCTTTTTACGTTTGATGAGTTAACATGGACATGCACTTTTGTGTTAACGATGTGGCGGTGTCTGAATTTTGTCACATCGTGTGATGATTACAAACGCGGTACTATTTCCCCACACCTTCCCCCTGCTCTCTAAGGCTAATGGAGGAGCAAGTTAGTACATGTACAACATGTAGCTCAAGGACATTAGGAGATATTATCTTCTTACACAAATTGAGAGTGGAGGGTAGACAAATCAACTTAGCACGAGTATAAAAACAAACAAACAAAAAAAACAGTATGAGTACACACAACATGCATTTTAAGGCCATTTTCCCTGCTAGAGCGGGGGTTAGCCTTGCGGTCCCCATGACAATCTTCTCCATTTTGCCCTATTTTCTGCATCTCTCCTTGTTAACCCCCTTGCCCGCATTTCTTCTTCCACCATCTTTAGCCAAGTCTTTCTTGGTCTTCCCCGTCCTCTACTTCCTTCTACATTCATTTCCATCACTTCTCAACCAGTCACTTTCATCCTTCCTCAACACATGACCAAACCATCTCAACCTGTTCCTCTTCACAGCATCAATCACAGGCTCTATTCCCATCATCTTTCGCAATTCATCATTTGTCTTCCTCTCTCTCAACGATACTCCGCACATCCACCGAACCATTCGCATTTCCACCCTTTCCAGCCTTCGTTGCTGCTCTACGTTCATTACCCATGTCTCACTCCCATAAATCATAACACTTCTCACACATGCAGCATACACCTTTCCCTTCAGCTTCAACGACACTCCCCTCCTCATCAGCATGCCACTCAGTTCCCGAAACTTCTTCCATGCACATCTCACTCCAGCAACCGTTGCCGAGTCTGATCTACCTTCTCCATTCAGCACGTCTCCGAGGTAGCAAAACGTTTTCACACCTTCCAGCTTCACGCCGTCTCCAAGATCCAACTCAACCTTTCCTCCATCTGCAGCTCCCTCTGTTCACACCGTACACTTGAATATAGCTGCCACACTGGTTAATGACCCTCTCAGACCACTACATTTTTGATGAACCCACTCAGCGCACATTGTACATTGAATGGAGTTCACTCCGACACCCTTCCTGCACACAGCAGATGGCCACTTCCCAGTTCTTTCCACCTCACCACATGCTTTACCACTTGCCATCACCTTAGTCTTTCCGATATTCACCTTCAGACCTTTTGTCTCCATACATTCCTTCCACTTGTTCATCTTCTCCTTCAGTCCATCCATACTTTCCGCAATCAACACCAGATCATCTGCATACAACAACTCCCACGGTAAACCCTCCTTTACATTCTGAGCCAGCACCTCCATCACAGCTACAAATAGTAGTGGACTTAGTACCGACCCCTGATGCACTCCCACCTTCACCTCAAACTCACCACTGTCCCCGTCCTTCGTCCTTACAGCTGTGCGCGCTCTTTTGTACATTGCCATCACTACTCTGATCAACAATTCTTCCACTCCTAACTCCCTCAATGCCCATGTCAATACTTCACGTGCAACCCTATTGAATGCTTTCTCCAGATCAACAAACCCAAGAAACAACTTCTTCCTCCTCTCCATGTACTTCTCCTGCAACTGCCTCACAATAAAGAGCGCGTCTGTCGTTCCTCTTCCTGGCATAAATCCAAACTGCATTTCGTCGATCTTCACCTTCTTCCTTATCCTCCTCTCCAACACCCTTTCCAATACCTTCATTCCATGCTCCAATAACTTTATCGCTCGGTATGAGCCACACTCCAGAGGGTCACCTTTCCCCTTGTGTAGAAGGACGAGGGTACTCAGTTCCCAAACCACTGGAATGCGGCCTTCTTTCACCACCAGATTACAGATCTCTGTCATTCTCTTCACACCCCAACTTCCTGCTGCCTTCAACATATCTCCCACAACTATCTCCTTAGTATGAGTATGAACGCTCCTATATTGGAAACCCTCTCCTATATTGAGTATGAACCCTCATATATTGTAAACCCTCTCGTATCTTGAATATGAACCCTCTTATCGTGTAAATCCTCTTGTATATTAGGTATGAACCCTCGTATATTGTAAACCCTCTCGTATATTGAGTATGAACCCTCTTATCGTGTAAACCCTTGTATATTGTAAACCCTCTCGTATATTGGGTATGAACCCTTGTATATTGTAAACCCTCTCGTATATTGAGTATGAACCCTTGTATATTGTAAACCCTCTTGTATATTGAGTATGAACCCTTGTTTATTGTAAACCCTCTCGTATATTGAGTATGAACGCTTGTATATTGTAAACCCTCTCATATATTGAGCATGAACCCTCTTATAGTGTAAACCCTCTTGTATATTGTAAACCCTCTCGTATATTGAGTATGAACCCTCTTATCGTGTAAACCCTTGTATATTGTAAACACTCGTATATTGAGTATGAACCCTTGTATATTGCAAACCCTCTCATATATTGAGTATGAACCCTCGTATATTGTAAACCCTCTCGTATATTGAGTATGAACCCTCTTATCGTGTAAACCCTCTTGTATATTGTAAACCCTCTTGTATATTGAGTATGAACCCTTGTATATTGTAAACCCTCTCGTATATTGAGTATGAACCCTCATATATTGTAAACCCTCTCATATATTGAGTATGAACCCTCATATATTGTAAACCCTTTCGTATATTGAGTATGAACCCTTGTATATTGTAAACCCTCTCGTATATTGAGTATGAATCCTCATATATTGTAAACCATCTTGTATATTGAGTATGAACCCTCATATATTGTAAACCCTCTCGTATCTTGAATATGAACCCTCTTATAGTGTAAATCCTCTTGTATATTGGGTATGAACCCTCGTATATTGTAAACCCTCTCGTATATTGAGTATGAACCCTCATATATTGTAAACCATCTTGTATATTGAGTATGAACCCTCATATATTGTAAACCCTCTTGTATATTGAGTATGAACCCTCGTATATTGTAAACCCTCTCGTATATTGAGTATGAACCCTCGTATATTGTAAACCCACTCGTATATTGAGTATGAACCCTCGTATATTGTAAACCCTCTCGTATATTGTAAACCCTCTCGTATATTGAGTATGAACCCTCGTATATTGTAAACCCTCTCGTATATTGAGTATGAACCCTCGTATATTGTAAACCCTCTCGTATATTGAGTATGAACCCTCATATATTGTAAACCATCTTGTATATTGAGTATGAACCCTCATATATTGTAAACCCTCTTGTATATTGAGTATGAACCCTTGTATGTTGTAAATCCCCTCGTATATTGAGTATGAACCCTTGTATATTGTAAACCCAAAACCATGATCTTTTCTACCCTCGTTAACTCCACCCCAATCCCTCCTTCCAAATTTCAAGTTTTCCCACCTGAGATTTTCATTCTGTATCCATCTTGTCCACCCCGTGCATCCTCTCCTGCCCCTCATTGCTCCCCACACCCATTGCTTGTCCAGGTCTCCCTCTATGTTGGCCTTCAACTTTGCTGTTGGTGTTTCCCCCCTCTCTCAACTGTTCCTATTGTCCTCTTGTGTCCTGATCCGTTCAGTGTACCAGTACTAGCTCTTCCACGAGCCTCGACTCGGTCTTCAAAAAACCCTCTCGTATATTCGGTATGAACCCGAGGTCACAGCATCATAAGCTGTGTATTCAGATGAGAATGCCAAACGGGCTTACGCAACGGTCTCAAAGTTTACTGTGGTTTGTAAGGAAGGGTACACGTTTGTAAGGAAGGCTGCAGTGGTTTGTAAGGAGGGCTGCAGTGGTTTGTAAGGAGGGCTGCAGTGGTTTGTAAGGAGGGCTGCAGTGGTTTGTAAGGATGGTTACTTTGTGAGGAAGGTTACAGTGGTTTGTAAGGAGGGTTACTTGTTTCTAAGGAATGTTTCAGTGGTTTGTAAGGAAGGTTGCAGTGGTTTGTAAGGAGGGTTACTTGTTTGTAAGGAAGGTTCCAGTGGTTTGTAAGGAGGGTTACTTGTTTCTAAGGAATGTTTCAGTGGTTTGTAAGGAAGGTTGCAATGGTTTGTAAGGAGGGTTACTTGTTTGTAAGGAAGGTTCCAGTGGTTTGTAAGGAAGGTTGCAGTGGTTTGTAAGGAGGGTTACTTGTTTGTAAGGAAGGTTCCAGTGGTTTGTAAGGACGGTTACTTGTTTGTAAGGAATGTTTCAGTGGTTTGTAAGGAAGGTTGCAGTGGTTTGCAAGGAGGGTTACTTGTTTGTAAGGAATGTTTCAGTGGTTTGTAAGGAAGGTTGCAGTGGTTTGTAAGGAGGGTTACTTGTTTGTAAGGAAGGTTCCAGTGGTTTGTAAGGAGAGTTGCAGTGGTTTTTAAGGAGAGTTGCAGTGGTTTTTAAGGAGAGTTACTTTGTAAGGCAGGTTACAGTGGTTTGTAAGGAGGGTTACTTGTTTGTAAGGAAGGTTTCGGTGGTTTGTAAGGAAGGTTCAAGTGGTGTGTAAGGAGGGTTACAGTGGTTAATAAGTAATGTTCATTTGTAAGGGAGTGCCCCAGTGGTTTGTAAGGAGGGTTACATATTTGTAAGAAGGAATGTTAGTTTGAAAGGTAGTGTCACAGAGGTTTGTAAGGAGGGTTAAATGTTTGTAAGGAAGGTACTTATTTGTGAGGAAGGTTGCAGTGGTTTGTAAGAAAGTTTACAGTAGTTTCTAAGGAGGATTCCTCATTTGCATTTGTGAAAACTTTTTTACAGCCGATAGCTCTAATGTGAGACTACTAGAGAATGTCATTAAGAGGGACCGCCTTTGAGATTGTCTTCAATGCTCTTGATGTCATTTTGTGCCTTGCAGGCTGGGGCTGAGATTTCTACTGTGAACCCAGAGCAGTACAGCCGCCGTTTTCTGGAGTTCACTGCCAACATCATGGCGTGACATCGGGGGTGGGGGGATTGGGATGGGGGTGTTGGTCGGGGTGAGGTGGGGGTGGAGAGGGGTGAGGGGTTGAGGTGAGGGAGAACTTGAGTGGGGCCTGAAGCGGATTAACAGCTCAAGTCGGAAAAGAAGCTGAAAATCCAATGTTGTAGAAGTTGGACATGTAACGGTGAGTCCAACCAGAAATGGATCCGGGGATTGTGCATCAAGGTTTACAGCAAGAGATAAAGGGGGTGAAGGCTTATGATTGGCTGACAGGATGAAAAGATGCAAGTTGTTTTTGTTTTTTTCACATGTTCCGAACTAAATGAACAAGTTTCTATCGTGTATAAACATTTAAATTGTACTTATGATATTCAAAATTTATCAGAATATGAAAACGTTTTTTGCCAAATATTTGAAATCACTCCTGTACAAATTGCTTCCTTTTGCGATGCCAGGCCCTAAGCGGCATGGGCGAGGAATTGGGTTTTTTGGGGGCAAATTCGAAGATGCAGCCGCAGGTTAATTTGAGGTGAACCATGCTGCAACATGAGCCACTGTCATAGTCTACGTTCATGCCGGGCTTGCACTATCTGTATGTATATATATATATATATATACTGTATATATATATATATATATATATATATATATATATATATATATATATATATATATATATACGTATATATATATATATACGTATATATATATATATATACGTATATATATATATATATACGTATATATATATATATACGTATATATATATATATACGTATATATATATATATATACGTATATATATATATATACGTATATATATATATATACGTATATATATATATATACGTATATATATATATATATATATGTGTATATGTATATATATATGTATATGTATATATATATATATATGTATATATATATATATATATATATATATATATATGTATATATATATATATATATATATATATATACAATATATATATATATATATATATAATATATATATATATATGTATATATGTATGTATATATATATATATGTATGTATATATATATATATATATATATATATATATATATATATATATATATATATATATATATATATCCCTTAAATCTGTCACCAGTCTCATTCAGCACAAGCTACGAAACGCAAAAATTCCGTTCTCTTCCCCCCCAAGTTTCCCCCAAAATCTCTCGCTTGATGTTCTGTTTGAAGTCCATGACCTGTTTTTCAGAACTAGTGAATGTGGGAGGATGAGGAAATATTTTGTTGTTGTTGTTGTTGTTGTTTTGTTTACTATTCAATGGCATTGCTTTTTTATTTAGACGTTACCATATTTACCATTTACAGTGTTCGTTGCGATTTGTCTTAATGTGCTCAGCAACACGACATTGTTTACATTTGGCAATATGTTGCTTATCTATGACTTTCTATTTTATTTTATTTTTTACAGGTCATCACTAAAACAAAAATTGCTTTATCGTCACTCGTCATGAAGACATTTTTAATCGCTGAATCCACCGCATCTTGACTGTAGGTTCTAGATTGCTTTGGCCTTTTGCACATAACCTTGGCAATGGCTGGCACCTTGCAAGGGTCTGTCTAGTTTTTGCTTCAAGTCTAACTGTTGTTGTACATAAGTATATATTTATCCGTCAGGTGCGATCGTTGCCACCCTCCTTTGTATTAACCGTGTAGCCTGCTGTGACATGCCATCTCTTTTGAGCCATTGCTGGTATCCGTGTACCACGCTTCCACCATGAAATGCACTCCCCCATTGTATATTGTATCTGCGATTCTTGATGGTGTTTGTATGTTGTGGAGACCATTCACATTCACATCGTCTGTCGGTTGTCACGGGCTTCCAAGCCATGTGCGGTCGACCCGATTATCCCGGCTAGAAAGGTGTTTGGACGCGTGGTACACCTGGGTAAGCTCACGGACGACCCCACCTGTCGAATCTCTTCTTTTTCTTTCTCTTTTGTCTCGTTTGGAACGTGCAACTGTTCCGGTGTTCCGGTATGCGGTCTCTACTGATGTTTGTGTCTTCACTAGCGTCCCGTTTCTCCGGTCTTTTCCTTTTCGACCCTTCTGATCGGTCGATTCGTACCGAGCGTCGTCTTTTTTTGCCGATCGATGCGGATATGTTTTGCCCGTTTCCTCGCTTTTTGCACCCGGATGCATTGAGCTTGCCATGTTTTATTGGACGGAATGCCACCTTATTGTCAGGGACAAGTTTCTGATTGGTCTGTTGAGGTCAAATGTCAATGCCTGTCGCATGATAAAAAAAAACAATCTTGGTTATGGAGGAAGAATGAATAAATAAACTCCATTTAAACAGTTGATGGATTGTTTTTGTTGTCGATGATGCCAGACGTTGCCAAAGAGTTAACAAAATGTTTCATTTATTTATTTTATTTCATTTGTAGTAACCATTCTCTCCCTTTCAGGACATAAAACAATTCAAGCAGATATCAATTTTTTTATTGGCTATATCTACCACTTAGAGATTGTGTAATGTTTTGGACTAAAAGCTTTTTTTGGAATGCTCTTAAATCCTGAAAGCACGAAGTTAACGGTTGATGCATCTGCTAATGTGAAGGTAAGAAACATTTTGAGAGAATCAATTGCATTTCTGTCGATGTTTAATCTTCCTTTTTGTGCACCACATCCTGTTCAGTTCATGCCGCTGTGCATTGTATATTTTATTTTAGACTTCGCTAAATAAAGCCACGGTCTCCCCCCCTTTCCCCTCTCCCCAACCGTTCTACCTTTTGTCTGTGGCGTCTGCTTTAATCAAAGCACCTGGTGGATGCGCTACAGGAAGTTTCAGACGGTTTTGTAAGCAAAGAGCACGAAGACCAGTTTGAAACAAGACGGGTGACGGAAGAAGAGTTGAAGGGGCAATAATTACTTCCTTGTTAGAAATGTCAGACTAGTAGTTGAATGATGTTCGGCCGATCAAAGCATGGGATTGAATTTCTCCATCCTCTCCAGCAAGACCTCCGAGTACCCAGGAGAGTAGAATCTGTGGAGGAGAAAGGGAAACTTTTTTATTGGCTGATATTATTTATTACCTGATATGGACTGATAACGGATAATTCTTGCACAGTGTAAGGAAACCTCTATGCTAACGGGTTATCGTTTCCTCACTTCCGATACCGATGGTCAGTTCTTCACCAAGATCTCTCGCTCGTATGAGACCGTCCTCCATGACATCGGTGGGTGCTATTGAAAAGGTTGTTCACATCTTCGCCATCCACACTCTCACGACTTGATGTTAACCACTCACAAGGTGTTTGCAGTTATTCATCATCAGACATAATCAACAGTGTCGCAAGTCTGCAAAGAAGTTTAAACCCCTCCTTAATCTTCTTCTTTTGTACGCAGCACAAGGCTGCGGGGCAGCATCATTGAGGGCACGGCTGTTACAGCAGGTATTTGGAATTTTTTTCGGGTGCTGGTGAAAGCTCGTCTCCTCTTCGCGAAGGATACCATGGGATCTTTAACGTCCACCAACTAATTTGACGTTCATCTGAGATGACAGTTTATAGCTTGGTCTGGATTTAAACCCAGGCTAGATATCTTTGAGGGGAGTGTGCATACCTCCAGGCCATCCTTCCAGCCCACCCCTCCTTCACGAAGAAGTACAATGTTTAATTTCTTTGCTATCTCTGTCTGGTATTTTGCACCATTGGCTGGTTTACACACCGATTCAACTAAATTTCACCGTTTTTCAACACCGATTTCACGCTGTTGAAACCAAAGCTTTCAGAATCATTGGAATCTCCCGCGATTAATCTAACTCCGAGGGCCTTTCACTCACTCACCGCAGGCAGGTTGGTGGTCTTTCTGTCTTCTACCGACTCCTCTCCGGCCAAGCTCCCCCAGCTCTGTCTGTGCTCTGTCCCCCAAATATTCCTACAAGTCACACAAGATCTGCCAGCAACCCTCTTATGGTTAAACTGCCAAAATCAAGACTCTCTCTTCACCTTCACTCTTTCATTCCTCTTTTCTTCCACTTCTGGAACAAACTCCCCCACTCCCTTCAATCCCACTCCTCCCTTCATGTCTTTAAAACAGCTGTTCACCACCATCTCTTATCTTCCCCCATCCAAAACCTTGATCTTTTCTACCCTGGTTAATTCACCCCAGATCCACTTTTTTGAAATTCCGACTTCTTTTCTGGAAGTCCTAGCAGTGTCCATATGTTTTATACCTCTCCCACCCACTTACCTTCTTCCCTCTCTCTCTCTCCGTCTTGTTCGCCCGCTCCCTTTATCTTATGTTTTATGTGTCAGTTTATCTTTTTGTGATTAATGTTAGCTCTTACACGAGCCTCGATCTTGTATACAAAAAAAGAAAAGAAAAAAAGGCATTTTCTGTATGACATCGATTCAGCAATCAAGTGTCGCCTTTCCGCTAAATTTCCGAAACATCGTTTAGCTTTCAGTGATGCTATTAAAGTCGAAGGTCTAAATGGCGCACTTTATTGGCTTTCTTGAGTATTAGTCAGGGCCCTTAGGGATATTTTGGGGCCGTTTGGTTCAAATTCTTCCAAAAGCACCAAATTTGGCCCAGATGTTGCCCATGCCATACTCTTTCGATTTTTGACGGGCGCCAAGACCGGCGCCCCCCCCCCCCCCCGGGGGCCCCATATTGGCGAAATACTAAATGGCCGCCACCCGGATTAGAGGAAAATCAGTTAAATAACCAAAAGGATTGGAATCATGTATGATACCACTTTTCAGGGGTTTTCGAGGTCGAGGAATCCAATTATGATGTTATTTTGATGATTCGAGGTCAAGGTCAACCCTCAAGGTCATCTTAAAGGTCATTTTTGAGTCAAACATGTCGGTTTTTGAGTTTTTTGTCAAGATTTACGCGAGGTTCACCATTTTATGTTTCTGGGTTGGGCAATCGAACTCTGACCTTATTTTTGACAATTAGAGGAAATATTTACATGTCTATTTCCTAATTTTCAGGCATATGCAGTTCAGCAGTCTTTTTTTTTTCTTTTTCTTTTTTTCTTCTTTTTTTTGTATACTGAATCGAGGCTCGTGAAAGAGCTAACATTTACTTCACAAACAAATCAACCAGACAAACAAAACACACAAAAAGAGGGAGCGGAAAACAAGATGGGGAGAGAAGGGGAAGCACACAAACACAACATTTGAGAGCAGGGAGATGTGTGGAAGGGAGAGGGCTTGGGGGGAGGAGGCGTGGGGGGTGGAGGGAGAAGTATAAAACACAAGGACACCAAGGACTTCCAGGACAGAAGTTGGTATTTCAAAAAAGTGGAATTGGGGTGAAATTAGCGGGGGTAGAAAAGATCAAGCTTTTGGATGGGGGAAGATAAGAGATGGTGGTGAACAGCAGTTTTAAAGACCTGGAGGGTGGAGTGGGATTGACGAGAGTGAGGGAGTTTGTTCCAGAGGCGGGAGAAGAGAGGAATGAAGGAGTGAAGGTGAGCAGAGAGTCTTGATTTTGGCAGTTTGACCATAAGAGGGTTGCAGGCAGATCTTGTGCGACCTGTAGGAATATTTGCGGGACAGAGCCCAGAGAGAGCTGGGGGGGCAAGGCCAGAGAGGAGTCGGTAGAAGATGGAAAGACCACCAACCTGCCTGCGGTGAGTGAGTGAGAGGCCCTTGGAGTTAGCTTCATCGCGGGAGATTCCAATGATTCTGAATGCTTTGGTTTCAACAGCGTGAAGACGAGCTAGGTGTGAGGCAGGAGCACCAGCCCAGAGGGGAGTATTTGTCTAATTACAAAGGTACAGATTTTGATGTTTTATGAACTGTATGCCATATCCTTGTGTTTAATTTTTGTGCGATCATGATCCGGGTTCATGTACACATGATTTGTATACATGTCATAAATATGACATCATAGGTCATGTGACCTGGCGGCCATATTGGATTTTATGAAAACCTTAAAAATGGATCCCTGCCTTCATTTTACGATCGATTCATTTTGAACTTTGACCACTTATAGTACGCCATGTGATTGGATGCATATCCTAATTATGACGTCATAGGTCAGGTGACATGGCGGGATGGACCGGTATGGTCCCCGGATTATACCGCCCTTGGCGCCCGTCAAAAATCGAAAGAGTATGGCATGGGCAAAATCTGCGCCAAATTTGATGCTTTTGGAAGAATTTGAACCAAAATATCCCTAAGGGCCCTGACTATCGGGTGATTAAAAATTAATGCTTGAATTCGACGAAAGTTCATAAACTTTAATATTTGGAGTAGCAGGATAAGTTGCTTGCTCTCAAAGATGTCGAATTTGAGCTTAGCACCAAAATGAACTGGAATGCAAAGTGCTTCAGGTGCAGTGACAGCAGCCGATGCTGCATCTTGGAGTACATCATCTGCATTTAAGTTGTGGATGTTAAAGACCCTACAGTACAGTATCTTCCAAAAAAGAGCATGCTGACCACATTTCCTTTTCAAGTTGGCTGTATAAATATTCCTACTATAGTAGATCAGAATACTGGCGTGTGGATATGGTACAGACACAAAGGGGCGAATGACTTCCTCCTGTGTCCAAGTTTTTCTTTGTGTCTGAGTCATTCCAGCAACCAGGGTCAATTTCCCCAGGGTGGTGACGTTTCGAAATGCATTAATGCATTATTGGTCACCTGTAATATAGCAAGGCAAAAGCCAAACACTGCTAGATCTCACCTTACCACCTCCTCAGGAAAGCAGCTCTTGATCATGTTTATGTGCTCCAGAAGTTCTGATCCCGGTGCAACTGTGATCTCCTGCATTTTCTGCAATGCTCCGCTTTTCACAAATGTGCATCGTGCGGTGCTGTCGTGGGGTAACACCTGGTAACGACACGTGCATGATGCCTGTGACGGGACTGGAGCAATAGTTTGCTTTACGGTGAGGAAAGACACTTGACGGGACCGTGCTGTTTTGCAGGAATGACATAAAGGAAGAGCGATCAATTCCAAATGGTTTTGGATACCACAATCGATTGAGCCTGTTGGTTGGAGACATCATTGTGTTACTGTCACCAAGAGTTAATGTATGTATAATGCAATAGTTCTATTTTGTGTTATTGCAGGGACATGCAGGACTTCCTCTAGGAGTTTAACCCAAAACAAAAATGAGAGAGAGAGAGAGAGAGAGAGAGAGAGAGAGAGAGAGAGAGAGAGAGAGAGAGAGAGAAAGAGAAAGAGAAAGAGAAAGAGAAAGAGAAAGAGAAAGAGAAAGAGAAAGAGAAAGAGAAAGAGAGAGAGAGAGAGAGAGAAAGAAAGAGAGAAAGAGAGACAGAGAAAGAAAAAAAAGAAAAAAGAAAGAATTGATGGGTGGATCATACTCACGGAAGTGTAGCCAAAACGCTCTGATTTTAATACTACTTTTCGGTGGTGAGGGCAAAGTGTTTTTCTTGAGGAAATGGCAGGTATTGCAGTAACTCTGTGAACACCTGAACATTCCTGCTGGGAGGTTAGAGGGGAAAGGTCCTTTCTAACCTTCTGAGGAAAACATCGTGTTCGCATCGATCTACCACCATCCCACCAACCCTCGAGTCAAGAACATCATCTAGTAGACATCTATGAAGGAACTCCAAACAGAATGATCTAGGAACGGCCTCAATTTTACCACAACTGCCTCTCATCTCCTTCAGGTGGGACAGAAATTTGCGATATTCCCTGTTTGAAGGACCTCTGGCCTCCCACGTGGAACGTTCAAGTGTTCAGAAGAGTCGCTATAGCACCTGCCCTATCATCGAGATGACCATTTCGCTCGCAGGATCCAAAAGCGGTATCAAACTCAGGGACCACTTCAACTGCACTTCCATGAATGTTTTCTATGGAATTGGGTGCACTCTCTGCAAGACTATCTACATCGGCTAAACCAGACGAAGACTGTGATTGCTTGTGTGAACACCTTGATCTGTGAACTAGCTGCACAGACCTCTCCAAGCCGGTTGCACGACACTTCAATCCTCCCGTACATGGCAGTCTCCGGTATCGTTCCCCATTTCAGCCCCATGGACAGTCACAAGCACAAAGAGCACACAGCCTCATCTACGGGATCGGCACGTTGGCTCCCCGTGGGATCAACGACCACTTTTCATTCATTTAGTCTTCTTCTTCTTAATTTAGTCATTTAGTCTTCATTATTTTCTATTTTATTGCTGTCTTCTTTTTCTTTCAGCTTCTCCCGTGTTACTTGGGGTCACCACAATGCTGGTTGATCACCCTTCTCCTTTTCCTCCCATCGGTCACCTATTCTTCTTCTAAATCTCTCGCCACCGCATCTTTCCTTCTGATCTTAGGCCTTCCTCTTCTCTTTCTTTCTGGCAGTTCCATCTCCATCACTCGCCTCACTGCATATGCTCTCTCACTCTCATCAGATGACCAAACCAAGTTTATCTCATCTCAGCTGCTTTCTTCAATGCTATCACTGACTTGACTTGAGTCTCCTCGGGTTATGATGGTGGTGCCATCACATTGCCTTTCTATGGCTGGTACACACGGGTAAGTTTGTGGTGTCGACAGGGGTCGCCACTCCCCTCCGTCCCTCTGTGGCCATTGGGGAATTCACCCTCTTCTGCCCGTGCTGTTGGAGTCGACTGGACTCTCATCCACCAGATGTGCAGAGCCATCTGCCATTTAAACTGCATGTCTGCGGACTGTTATCCTGGTAAGGGGGGCTGACAGGTACTACACCTTGCCCACAGGTGACCTCAAGTCAAATCATTGACCCCCTGATCGACTGGTTCCTCATCTTGTCCTTTCTTGTCACTCCACACATCCATCTCGGCATCCGCATCGAATTTACATTCAGTTTCTGTTCCTCTTTCATTGATGTTGCCCAACATTTCCGTACTATATAAAAATGCGGGTCTCATGACTGTGTTGTAAATTCTTCCTTTCAGTTTCAGCGGTACTTTATATATCTTTTTTATGCCTCCACCGACGAAGTCGCCGGAGCCATTATGTTTTCAGGTTGTCCATCCAGCTGTCCGTCCGTGATAGGTTTTTGTTACCGCGGTAACTTGAGAACGGCTGAAGGGAACTTAGTCAAACTTGGTGCAAATATGTATAATGACTAATGAGGTAAAGATGAATTGATTCGATTTTGGGTTTCACGAGGTCAAAGGTCAAAGGTCGTGTTGGATCAAAATCCTGTTAATGCGATAACTTGTGAACCAGTGATGGGATTCTGACCAAATTTGGTGCAGTTATGTAGAATGATGTAAAGATGAACTGATTCAATTTTGGGGTCAAAGGTCAAAGCCTGTTATAGGTCTATAACTTGAGAACGGCTGAAGTGATCTAATTCAAACTTGGTACAGATATGTATGATGATGTAAAGATTAACTCATTCGATTTTGGGGTCCTGAGGTCAAAGGTCAAAGTCTGTAATAGGTCTATAACTTGAGAACGGCTAAAGAGATCTAATTCAAATTTGGTACAGATATGTATAATGATGTAAAGATTAACTGATTAGATTAGCTGTATACGAACAGAGAAGATGCAATCACTAATGATATCACCAACACCAGCAACTATATTGGGAACTATCAGGGATGCCTCTTCGTGGTGGTTGTACCTCCCCTCCCCCTCTACCCCCAGCACAAGTCGTGGCCCACATCTTCCACATTCGTCCCTGCTGCCCGAATTTGTCAGGGCAAGCACGGTCAGAGTGCCGATTGTCACAAGGTCAGAGTGCCGATTGGTCCACATGGCCCTTTTGGCCGATTGGTCCCCATGGACTGGCCCTTTCCATCTTGTCTCTCTAACTCTGTCATGACCCTGACTTCATGAAGGCGGGGGCACACCATCCTGGATGTGGGGGACCTCGGGGTCGCTCCTGCGAGATCGATCGGCTGTCTCCGTGCATGGGCTTGTCGGAGAGAACTGTCCGGGGCTATACAACAACAACTATATTGGGGGCATAGCTTTACGCATCGACTATTGTCTGTGCATGTTTAAATATTTTTTGGTTGAGATTTAAACTTGTTGGAAAGCAGAGCACCTTTTTAGCTCAGAATTTACATGACTTCAAGTTTTTACCGGCGCGGAAAGGATTCTCAGGTGTGGGCTTGAGGGCAGGCGTCGTGCCTGGGGCCGAGCTCACCAGAAACGACATGTAATGGGAAATCTTCACTCACCTTGCTGTACTGGATAATCACGTGTTTGAGGATGTTGTGTGGTGAGTCTCGCAGAAGTGGTTCCAGGGCAGGCAGGTGCACGCACTTCTGCAAAATGTTCTTCAGGGCATGTTTTGCCTGAGAATCATATGGGAAATTAGATGGAGAACAACATTCTCAAGAGGATCAGTGAGATTTCTAAAGAAGTTTAATTCCCAGATAGACTCTCATTCAAAGACATCATTACCGGTCTCTTATTTAACTTGTTAGTACAAAAGGCCTTTTGTACAAGAGAAAGTTGTCTGGTTTGATGTCTCGAGTTTTAACTTTAACCTCTTGTTGCCTTAAACGTCTCTCAAAATCTTCCTCTTCACCAATTGTTTTTATATTCTTTACAAATCCTCTTAACTTGCCTTATTTAACTTTTTTTATATTCCACTTTTTTTTTAGATAATCTTCTCACTCCTCAAACAACCCCACACCCTCTCCATTTCCCCCTTCCACACACTTTCATAAAATCACGTTATGGTTTAGCCAAAACTTTGTACGCTATCTAAGCCTACCTGGCCGTTTAGCTCCGTGTTAACTTAAAATTGTCCACCTTTCGTCGCCGGTCCACCTTTCAGGTTGTCCGTCTGTCCGTCCGTGATAGGTTTTTGTTACTGCGATAACTTGAGAACGGCTGAAGGGATCTTAGTCAAACTTGGCACAGGTATGTACAATGAGGAAAATATAAACTGATTAGATTTTGGGGTCATGAGGTCAAAGGTCAGAGGTCATGTTAGGTTAAAAAAAATCCTGTTACCGCGATAACTTGTGAACCAGTGATGGGATTCTGACCAAATTTGGTACACGTATGTATAATGATGTAAAAATAAACTGATTAGATGTTGGGCTCAGGAGGTCAAAGGTCAAAGTCTGTAATAGGTCTATAACTTGAGAACTGCTGAAGTGATCAAATTCAAACTTAGTACAGGGTTGTATAATGATGTAAAGATTAAGTGATTCGATTTTGGGGTCAAGAGGTCAAATGTGTAATAGGTCTATAACTTGAGAATGGCTGAAGTTATACAAATAAAACTCAGCACAGGGTTGTATAATATTGTAAAGATTAAGTGATTCGATTTTGGGGTCAAAGGTCAAATCTGTAATAGATCTATAACTTGAGAACTACTGAAGTGATCCAATTCAAACTTAGTACATGGTTGTATAATATTGTACAGATTAAGTGATTATATTTTGGGGTCAAAGGTCAAATCTGTAATAGGTCTATAACTTGAGAATGGCCAAAGGGATCTAATTCAAACTTGGTACAGATATGTATAATGATGTAAAGATTAAATTATTAGAATTTGGGGTCAAAGGTCAAATCTGTAATAGGTCTATAACTTGAGAATGGCTGAAGGGATCTAATTCAAACTTGGTACAGATATGTATAATGATGTAAAGATTAAATTATTAGAATTTGGGGGTCCTGAGGTCAAAGGTCAGAGGTAATGTCAGGTAAAAATGTGAGAACTTGTGAACAGCTGAAGGAATTTAAATTAAAACTTGGTATAGGTATGTACAGACTTGGCATTTAATATGGAATTTTTTTATTATTCTTGACTTGGGTTTACTTTCTGAACTCAGTATATCAATCTGGTGAGTTTCTTTTATGCTTCGGTGATTTCTTTGTCAAAAGAACCATGTCACTGATTGTCTTTCACAGCAAGAAGTCAATAACAGGATAATATCACAGGTGGCGTGACAAAATGTAAGGACAGGTACATTTGACGATTGGCTTCACAATCGGGTTGTTGGTTCTGTATTGGTGGAAAACAACTGCTGCACGTCTACAAAAGTTATTGCCGCTTCCTCTGGAGATGGTGGTCCGTCAACTTGACAATGCTGTTTGTCATGGAGTGGTGGCTTTACGAAATTCCGGCATGAAACAGCGTGCTATTGCTTGGCAGTATGGCATCACTCAAGGTCAGGTGTCAAAGATCCTGAAACGAAATGCTCAGAGGGGTGTCCCTACTCCAATACCGAGGCCAGGTCATCCCCGCAGAATCACAAGGAGAGATGATCGCCAGCTGCACCGGTTAGTCTGCAATGGCCGTACCAAGTCAGCTAATCGGCTTAGGGCTGAGTGGCAGCAACTGACAAATGTGCCTGTATCCAGAAGGCTAGTCAACCAACGACTGCTTCAAGCAGTCTATCGTGCCAGGCGTCCCCCGAGAAAGCCACGCCTGACCAGACAACACAGCCAGCGCCGATTGCAAAGGGCCAGAGAGCACCGTCAATGGCAGCCAGGACACTGGAATCACGTGACCTTCAGTGCCAAGTCTAGATTTCTGGTCTATCGTCAAGATGGCCGCGTCCGAGTATGCAGACAAGTGCATGAAGCCTACAACGAAGATTGTATAGTGCCAAGAGTCCAAGCTGGAGGTGGTGAGGTGACCGTTTGGGCTGCTTTTCATGCATGGGGCAAAACTGACCTGGTTGTTCTGAATGGAAACCTGAACCAGTTCAAGTACAGGGCCATTCTGGAAGAAAAATTGCTTCCATTTGCTCGTGCAGCCTTTCGAGGAAACTTTGTCTTCCAAGATGACAATGCACGGCCTCATCGTGCTCGCATGATCCAACACTTTCTTGTTGACCGTGGTGCCGAGCATATGGAGTGGCCTGCCATGTCCCCGGATATGAATCCGATAGAGAACTTGTGGGCAGAATTAACGTGTCATATCGACAACTTGGTCCAGCAGCCCACAACTGTGCGTGAATTGCAGCAGGCTATTGTCGCTGCATGGCAAGCGATTCCTGTCCAAACCTTGGCAAATCTCGTGAACAGCATGCCTCGACGTGTACGTGCTCTCCTGAATGCTCGTGGGGGTTACACGAAGTACTGAACTGTAATTTTACTGTCCGTAATCTCATTCATGATTTAACTTTTGTTTTTGTTGAAAATTTTTTTGGCTCATGTGTAAAATAAAGAGATACTTCTGGAAAACGTACAGAAGTTTAACACAGTACTGTCTGTGAATTGAGTTCGATATCAGTTTACATCACTTTCAAGGATTAATTTATTTGCTTCGAAATGTCAAATGTGGTTTTTGTTTCTTTTAAAGGTCACATCAACAAAATCTAGAATAATTTCAACATAATTCCAATGAACTTTTGGTTCTAAGTCATCTTGAAAAGTAAGTTCACCCCCACAAAAATAATATTCCATATTAAATGCCAAGTCTGTATGATGATGTAAGCATGAATTGATTAAATTTTGGGGTCAACCGGTCAAAGGTCAGAGGTCATGTCAGGTAAAAATGTGCTAACCTGGGCACAGCTGAATGTATTTGAATCAAACTTGGTACATGTATGTATAATGATGTAATAATGTGGACGAAGGCATATCAGTCGACGTCATGACGTCAAAGAGTGCCATTCTACTTCATAAAGTTTTGTGTGATATTGCTCTCCATTGTGGTATATCCAAAGCTTCCATTAACAAAAAGCTTGTATTTTACATCAGATTGTATTTCATGAAATAAAGCAATGTCCAATACCGAATGTCTAAGAGAAAAATAAATATATGCCTGGGCACATTTCTCCACCCGATGGCCTACCCACGCTACAAGGTCAGCTTTAATACGATAATCTTCCAATATTTTCCTTAAGACGCGAGAAAAAGTCACGTCTTCATCATCTCACAAAACCTAAAGAGGTGGAAAGCAGGTGAATGGATCATCGTTACCATGCCACATGTTACCTTGTGCTCCTGTCACTCACCGCCGCTCAGGTTCCCTAAGTTTGCACGGCCTCGTAAAATGGCAAAACCATCTGCTGGAGGCCAATGGTATCGTTGACTTCCCTTTCTACCAAATGTTTTTATAGCATTGAATCACGAATGGTCAATAACTGCTATTTGTTATTTGTTTGCATGAGCAACTTGAAGTGAAGCACAATTCGGATATCGGTCAACTCCAGCACGGAGTGTCCATTTAACCCTGAAACATCTGCTCATTGTTGGCTGTCCATCATGCACTTGGACGATGGTTTGTGATACAACCTGTGATGAGCTTTCTTTCTCGGTGTGACTAATACTCTTTTCCACAACATAAATTTTAACCCAGGTCTGGTTGGGCCCAGCGGGGCTACGAGTTTTTGAATTTGCAAGGCAGAGGCCCGGTCAGGCCATTTTGGGGTGCAGACGACGTGGATATAATTGGTAAGGGTCGTGCTGGATGAGTCTGTGTACCATTGTTGTTGCATCAAGTGTAAGCAAAGTATTGCTTATTTCATTTTGGAAGGAAAAAATTGATTAGATGTTGAAAAGTCTATCTTTAGAAATGTGTTTTTTTCTTGTTTAAAAAAAAAAAAAATCTATGAATTGAGAAACAATATGGAGAAAACCATTTCACCGGATGTTGGTAAAAATGATGAGATTGGTTCCAATGGTGGCCTAGTGTTAAAGATGCTATAAGATTGGTATCCAAGAGGTTATGAGTTCAAATCCACCTGAAGGCAGTGGTCTTGAGGTTCTAAACACTTCTTCTGTCATTGATGAAAATCTCTGGCGTCTTACCGTGTCACCTTCATCTATATATGTGCGCATCTTTTTTATATTTTTTATATATGCTTCTCTGCATCCGCTTCTCCGATCGATGTGAAACTTTAAATACAGAAGGAACTCTCCATGGAGATTATTTTATTGATAGTTCTGATGTCATAGGTCACATGGTATGACAGCTCTGTTGCAATAAAGGGAAAAAAATTGGGCATCTTCTCCGAACCCACTCAACGAAAAAATTCAAACTTTGCATATGTCATCAACTCCTCATAGGGATACGTATAGGGTGATAGCGATGACGTCATCAGTAAAGTGGTATTCCATCCATAATTGTTTGAACCAATCTCCTTATCCGAGAAATCTGAAACTTCAGATATATCTGATCTACGACCCGATGTCAATGAAGAATTAAATTTATGATGTCATCAGTCACTTCGTCTGAAGGCCATACAACAACAACATGCATTTTAAGGCCATTTTCCCTGCTAGAGCGGGGGTTAGCCTTGCAGTCCCCATGACAATCTTCTCCATATTGCCCTATTTTCTGCATCTCTCCTTGTTAACCCCCTTGCCCGCATTTCTTCTTCCACCATCTTTAGCCAAGTCTTTCTCGGTCTTCCCCGTCCTCTACTTCGTTCTACATTCATTTCCATCACTCTTCTCAACCAGTCACTTTCATCCTTCCTCAACACATGACCAAACCATCTCAACCTGTTCCTCTTCACAGCATCAATCACAGGCTCTATTCCCATCATCTTTCGCAATTCATCATTTGTCTTCCTCTCTCAACGATACTCCGCACATCCACCGAACCATTCGCATTTCCACCCTTTCCAGCCTTCGTTGCTGCTCCACAGTCATGACCCATGTCTCGCTCCCATAAATCATAACACTTCTCACACATGCAGCATACACCTTTCCCTTCAGCTTCAACGACACTCCCCTCCTCATCAGCACGCCACTCAGTTCCCGAAACTTCTTCCATGCACATCTCACTCGAGCAACCGTTGTCGTGTTTGATCCACCTCCATTCAGCATGTCTCCGAGGTAGCAAAATGTTTTCACACCTTCCAGCTTCACGCCGTCTCCAAGATCCAACTCAACATTTCCTCCATCTGCAGCTCCCTCTGTGCACACTTTACATTTGAATGTAGCTGCCACACTGGTTAATGGCCCTCTCAGACCACTACATTTTTGATGAACCCACTCAGCGCACATTGTACATTGAATGGAGTTCACTCCGACACCCTTCCTGCACACAGCACATGGCCACTTCCCAGTTCTTTCCACCTCACCACATGCTTTACCACTTGCCATCACCTTCGCCTTTCCTATATTCACCTTCAGACCTTTTGTCTCCATACATTCCTTCCACTTGTTCATCTTTTCCTTCAGTCCATCCATACTTTCCGCAATCAACACCAGATCATCTGCATACAACAACTCCCACGGTAAACCCTCCTTTACGTTCTGAGCCAGCACCTCCATCACAGCTACAAATAGTAGTGGACTTAGTACCGACCCCTGATGCACTCCCACCTTCACCTCAAACTCACCACTGTTCCTGTCCTTCGTCCTCACAGCTGTGCGGTGTGCGCGCTCTTTTGTACATTGCCATCACTACTCCGATCAACCATTCCTCCACTCCTAACTTCCTCAATGCCCATGTCAATACTTCATGTGGAACCCTATCGAATGCTTTCTCCAGATCAACAAACCCAAGAAACAACTTCTTCCTCTTCTCCATGTACTTCTTCTGCAACTGCCTCACAATAAAGAGCGCGTCTGTCGTTCCTCTTCCTGGCATAAATCCAAACTGCATTTCGTCGATCTTCACCTTCTTCCTTATCCTCCTCTCCAACACCCTTTCCAATACCTTCATTCCATGCTCGAATAACTTTATCCCTCGGTACGAGCCACACTCCTGAGGGTCACCTTTCCCCTTGTATAGAGGGATGAAGGTACTCTGTTCCCAACCCACTGGAATGCGCCCTTCTTTCACCACCAGATTACAGATCTCTGTCATTCTCTTCACACCCCAACTTCCTGCTGCCTTCAACATATCTCCCACAACTCCCATCGGCCCTCCCGCTTTTCTACCCTTCATTGCTTTTATCGCTTCCTCAACTTCCTTCTCAGTTATCTTCTCTGCCGGTCCTAAAACTGGGTTACTCTCTATGTTGCCATCCCATTCATTCTCTGTATTCAACAGCATTTCCATGTATCTTTTCCATCTTCCTTTAATTCCATCTGGGTCCACAACGATTTGTCCCACTTCATCCTTCAAGCAACTCACCCCCATCACATCACACCTCTCTTTCGCTATCTGCTTTGCAATCCTGAATACCGCTCTCGGACCCTCTTCCGAATCCAAGCATTCTCCGAACATTTTCCTGCATGCCTCCTGCGCCTTTGCTACCTCTTTCTTTGCAGCCTTCTTGGCTGCCTTATAACTTTCATGCTCTGCTTTTTCTGCTCCCGTACCCTTCGCCTTCTGCCACTCCTTGAACTTCTTCCTCTTCTCGTCAATCGTCTTTCCAACTTCATCATCCCACCACCATGTTTCCGAGTGCCTCGGTGGTCCTTTTGTCCATCCGCATACCTCACCAACGGCTCCCAACAGACTATCAACAACAGACTATCTGAAGGCCATATTGGATTGAAAATATAAACGAAGAAAAATTTCTGCTCCAGAACCGCTTAACAGATCGATGCGAAACTCGATACATATGATCGACTAGCCATGGGGAATATAGTGTGAAATTCTTTCATATTCACCTTCATTGATGCAGTTTAGCCTAAATGTGCGAAATAATGTACCACTATTTTATTGTATTACCTTGTTGTACCACTATTTACATCACTATGAGAAGTGTGGCTTTAAAATCCTTTAAAGTACAGCACCCCCACCCTCCACACTGCAATTTTAAAATGCTAATTCCATGTTTTTTTATACACTGTAAAACCTCACCTTGTTTTGAAAGTCGTCAGAGCTGTAAGGGGAAGTATATATCTGCAGCAGTTTTGTAAGAACGTTTTCTCTTGCTACAGCATAAGCATGTTCACTTGAGTGGCCTCCGATTTGTCCGAGGGACCAGGCAGCAGCTGCGCGCACGTAGGTTTCCTCGTCCTCGTTGAATAGCACCTGGGTAAGCAGTGGAGTACCCTGGTGTAAGAACAAAATGATGTGAGAAGGGATTAGAAGTTTGATTCTAGTTTAGTACATGGCAACATCCATGGAGTCCTGTATCACTCTCAAAAATCCATGGCAACTATTTCATTTGGAAGCAGCTCTTTCCTGCTAGGAAAGTCCAAGCAGCCAAAGAAAAGGGATGCGAAATGAACACGTACTATAGGTGGAATTAGATCTGCAATATGAAATTGTATGCTTTGTCATAAATGATATTTTGTGTTTTGATCTACCTTACTTTTTACAGAAGCCTGGTGTTGGCTTAGCGGTTAGGGTGCCGGCTTGGGATCCTGGGTTTGAATCCCGGTTGATTGCTGAATTAACGCCAGGGGGGTTGACTCAGCCTGTCATCCTTCCGAGGTCGGCAAATTGAGTACCAGTTCACTGGTAATTCCCTGTGTGTCACACGAGGCGACTAACAGGGCTGGTGGCAGGAAGGGCATCCAGCCATAAAACATTGCTTCAAAAAAGCAGACCACGGTGCCCAAAAAAGGCCAACCCCTGCTCTGCGGGGAAAAATGGCCTCTAATGGTGGTCTCTTACTCTGCAGAGCGTTGGTGCTGCCGAAGCAGTTTATTTTACTCAAAGTGAATGATTTTATTTGATGTGACACTTTATGAAATGGGAGCATGTAATTTGGTCCACGGTTTTCATGTTAAGCTGTTTGACTTGGCTCCACCAGAGACACGATGATAGCCGTGGCGAGGGTCTCGGCATGAGCAGCGACGTATCCAAGGGCCATGACTGCAGGCAGACGCGCACTTCCCTCATTTTCACCGATGAAATCTACCAGTGCAGGCAGTGCTCCAGCATTCACAATCAACTGGGAGAGCTGCAGGAAATGGCAGGAAAAAACACGTTTCCCCCTCACACACATGTCCTGTGCGTTTGTCCTATGAAAGGAAAGTCGTTTCAAGATAGTTTTCAAGATTTCCTAGGAAAGGAAATCCTAGTGCGTTTCAAACAGTCCATGCCAATGGCAAAATCAGGCAACATGGCAACATTTGAATGAGTTTCAGTTGCACGCGTCGTACCTCGGATGTGTGTTTGGCAATCTCGCACACAAGAATGGCGACATTCTTACGCACGACCTCGTCTGGATCTTGCAGACAGATGAAGGCTGTTGGAAACACCTCTGCCTCCACCACCAGCTCCGCCAGATCCACCGAGTGCTTGCCTATTTGGCTTAGAGCTGAGAACACTTGACGCTGCACATAAAGAAGGAAGGGAAAACGTGGCAGTGAATAGCTCGGCTTGTTTATGAAGTCCCCGAACCAGCATAATATGATCTGGAATATGACTAGCTCTAGAATAATAAAGCTAGCATAATATGATCTAGAATAATATGACTAGCTCTAGAATAATAAAACTAGCATAACGTGATCTAGAATAATATGGTTCGCTCTAGAATAATAAAACTAGCATAGTATAATCGAGAATAATATGACTGGCTCTAGAATAATAGAATTGGCATGATATGCTCTAGAATAATAAAACTAGCATAATATAATCTAGAATAATATAACTAGCTCCAGAATAATAAAACTAGCATAATATGATCTAGAATAATGTGACTAGCTCAAGAATAATAAAACTAGCATAATATAATCTAGAATAATATAACTAGCTCCAGAATAATAAAACTAGCATAATATGATCTAGAATAATGTGACTAGCTCGAGAATAATAAAACTAGCATAATATAATCTAGAATAATATAACTAGCTCCAGAATAATAAAACTAGCAATAATATGATCTAGAATAATCTGACTAGCTCTGGAATAATAAAACTAGCATAATATGATCTGGAATAATATAACTAGATCTGGAATAATGTGACTAGCTCTAGAATAATGAAACTAGCATAATATGATCGAGAATAATGTGACTAGCTCTCGAATAATAAAACTAGCATTATATGATCTGGAATAATCAGACTCGCTCTGGGATAATAAAACAAGCATAATATGATCTAGAATAATGTGACTCGCTCTAGAATAATAAAACTAGCATAATATGATCCAGAATGTTAGCTCTTTAATGCTAGCTCTTTCACGAGCCTTGATTCAGTATACAAAAAAAAATTGTCTGGTTGATTTGTTTGTGAAATAAATGTTAGCTCTTTCACGAGCCTCGATTCAGTATACAAAAAAAAATTGTCTGGTTGATTTGTTTGTGAAATAAATGTTAGCTCTTTCACGAGCCTCGATTCAGTATACAAAAAAAATAAAAATAATAATAATAATAATGTGACTGGCTATAGAATAATAAAACTAGCATCATATGCTCTAGAATATTGTGACTAGCTCTAGAATAATGAAACTAGCATAATATGATCTGGAATAATATAACTAGATCTGGAATAATGTGACTAGCTCTAGAATAATGAAACTAGCATAATATGATCGAGAATAATGTGACAAGCTCTCGAATAATAAAACTAGCATAATATGATCTGGAATAATAAGACTCGCTCTGGGATAATAAAACAAGCATAATATGATCTCGAATAATATGACTAGCTCTAGAATAATGAAACTAGCATAATATGATCTGGAATAATATAACTAGATCTGGAATAATGTGACTAGCTCTAGAATAATAAAACTAGCATAATATGATCTAGAATAATGTGACTGGCTATAGAATTATAAAACTAGCATAATATGCTCTAGAATAATGTGACTAGCTCTAGAATAATGAAACTAGCATAATATGATCTCGAATAATATGACTAGCTCGAGAATAATAAAACTAGCATAATATGATCTGGAACCTGGGTTAGACCGAACCCCAGGGGTTCAGTGAGCCAGTCTCAGGGGTTCGGCGGAGGTCCTCCAAAACGCATTGCAATTTTTTTTATTTTTTTTTAAAGTTTTGTATCAATTTTGAATCTATGTGTAATTACGCTTGTTATTAATATTATTATTATTTTGCTGTGTATGTTACGAACGAATGGAAATGTTATTTGTAATTGTATTCCCATCCCATTCATGGTTTCTCTGGTCTTTGTTTAAGAGAAGTTGTTTCACACTGACTGTTGTAAGTTGAATCAATGAGCAACTTGCTAATTATTCTGTTGATGGTGCTTACTTGCTTACTTACTTTCTGGATTTTGGACTTTGCAGGTGTTCGGAAATTCCAGTGAATAGCCTCGATTAGCTTGCCGTGTGCCGTGCGTCATTGGTCACGCCTTACCTTGGAGTGACTGATTAATTGAAAAGTAAGTTGGAAATGTTTGTGGATATGCAGGGCGGGTTCAGAGTTATATTAAAGTCAAAAGTGAATGGTGATTATAAAATATGATTGAATTACTCAGAAAATTAGATGGAGGTGATATAACTCCTTTGGTCGCAATTCAAAACTAACAATTCGCAGTTTTCTATGTAATATTATAATGGGATTTGAGGTGACATAGAGTTGGGTCGATAATAAATCCCGTCATCGTAACTATAAGTTATGTTTTCTTCATTAAAATTTCTGTTTTCAGAGGGGTACTGATTATATTTAAGCATGTTCCTTTTATAATTTTTGTCATATAATTATTTGCCCGAACTCAATTAAAATCAGTTTGTTACTTCTTTTTTTTTTTTGCGGTATGTCGAGCAAAAAAAGGAAGTGGTCGGAGGATTACGTGCGGTACTGGTTCACGTGTTTGACGGAATGGGACGGAAGTCAGCGTCCTCAATGCATGCTTTGCAATGTTAAGTTGAGCAACTCCAGCCTAGCACCAGCAAAACTACGGGAACACTTCAAAAAACTGCACGGCGAGGGGCAGTACAAAGACACAACGCTGGATGAATTCAAATTGAAGAGAGTCCGATTCGACGCAAGTGCTACCTTGCCCACTCTCGGCTTCGTTCCAATTGACAAACCGATCCTCACCGCGTCGTATGAAGTTGCGTACCTGATCGCAAAGCAGGGCAAACCGCACACCGTTGGCGAGACACTCATCAAACCGGCCGTGTTGAAGATTGCCAACATCATGCTGGGAAAAGCTGCTGAAAACAAGTTGTCTCTCGTTCCACTCTCAAATGACACCATCAGATGCAGAATCGATGACATGAGTGATGACATACTCGCCCAGGTAGACAGCATAATATGATCTAGAATAATATGACTAGCTCTAGACTAATAAAACTAGCATAATATTATCTAGAATAATGTGACTAGCTCCAGAATAATAAAACTAGCAGAATATGATCTAGAATAATGTGACTAGCTCTAGAATAATAAAACTAGCATAATATGCTCTAGAATAATGTGACTTGCTTTAGAATAATAAAACTAGCATAATATGATCTAGAATAATGTGACTAGCTCTAGACTAATAAAACTAGCATAATATCATCGAGAATAATGTGACTAGCTCTTGACTAATAAAACTAGCATTTTATGATCGAGAATAATGTGACTAGCTCTCGAATAATAAAACTAGCATAATATGATCTAGAATAATATGACTAGCTCCAGAATAACAAAACTAGCATAATATGATCTAGAATAATGTGACTTGCTCTAGAATAATAAAACTAGCATAATATGCTCTAGAATAATAAAACTAGCATGATATGATCTAGAATAATGTGACTAGCTCCAGAATAATAAAACTAGCATAATATGATCTCGAATAATGTGACTAGCTCTAGAATAATAAAACTAGCATGATGTGATCTACAATAATGTGACTAGCTCTAGAATAATAAAGCTAGCATGATATGATCCACAATAATAAAACTAGCATAATATGATCTAGAATAAAATGACTAGCTCCAGAATAATAAAACTAGCATAATATGATCTCAAATAATGTGACGAGCTCGAGAATAATAAAACTAGCATAATATGATCTAGAATAATGTGACTCCCTCTTGAATAACAAAACGAGCATAATATGATCTAGAATAATATGACTAGCTCTAGAATAATAAAACTAGCATAATATTATCGAGAATAATGTGACTAGCTCTAGAATAATAAAACGAGCATAATATTATCTAGAATAATATGCCTAGCTCTAGAATAATAAAACGAGCATTATATGATCTAGAATAATGTGACCAACTCTAGAATAATAAAACTAGCATATTATGATCTAGAATAATAAAACTAGCATGCTATGATCTAGAATAATAAAACTAGCATAATATGATCTAGAATAATGCGACTAGCTCCAGAATAATAAAACTAGCATAATATGATCTCGAATAATGTGACTAGCTCTAGAATAATAAAACTAGCATAATATGATCTAGAATAATATGACTAGCTCTAGAATAATAAAACTAGCATAATAGGATCTAGAATAATATGACTAGCTCAAGAATTATAAAACAAGCATAATATGATCCAGAATAATATCACTAGCTCTAGAATAATAAAACTAACGTAATACGATCTAGAATAATATGACTAGCTCGAGAGCAATAAAACTAACGTAATATGATCTAGAATAATATGACTAGCTCTAGAATGATAAAACTAGCATAATATGATCTAGAATAATACGTCTAGCTCTAGAATAATAGAACAAGCACTGTATGATCTAGAATAATGTGACCAGCTCTAGAATAATAAAACTAGCATAATATGATCTAGAATAATAAAACCAGCATGATATGATCTAGAATACTAAAACTAGCATAATATGATCTAGAATAATGTGGCTAGCTCCAGAATAATAAAACTAGCATAATATGATCTTGAATAATGTGACTAGCTCTAGAATAATAAAACTAGCATAATATGATCTTGAATAATGTGACTAGCTCTAGAATAATAAAACTAGCATAATATGATCCAGAACAATATGACTAGCTCTAGAATAATAAAACTAATGTAATATGATCTGGAATAATATGACTAGCTCTAGAACGATAAAACTAGCATAATGTGATCTAGAATAATATGACAAGCTCTAGAATAATAAAACTAATGTAATATGATCAAGAATACTATGACTTGCTCGAGAATGATAAAACGAGCATAATATGATCTAGAATAATATGACTAGCTCTAGAATAATAAAACTAGCATAATATGATATAGAATAATGATGCTCTAGAATAATAAAACTAGCATAATATGATCTAGAATAATATGACTAGCTCTAGAATAATAATACTAGCATAATATGATCTAGAATAATATGGCTAGCTCCAGAATAATAAAACTAGCATAATATGATACAGAATAATGATGCTCTAGAATAATAAAACTAGCATAATATGACTAGCTCTAGAATAATAAAACTAGCATAATATGATCTGGAATAATGATGCTCTAGAATAATAATACAAGCATAATATGATCTAGAATAATATGCCTAGCTCTAGAATAATAAAACTCACATAATATGATATGGAATAGTGACACTCTAGAATAATAATACTAGCATAATATGATCTAGAATAATATGACTAGCTCTAGAATAATAACACTAGCATAATATCATCTAGAATAATGACGCTCTAGAATAATAAAACTAGCATATGTTCTAGAATAATATGACTAGCTCTAGAATAAGAATACTAGCATAATATGATCTAGATTAATATGACTAGCTCTAGACTAATAAAACTAGCATAATATGATCTAGAATAATGTGACTAGCTCCAGAATAATAAAACACTAGCATAATATGCTATAGAATAATGATGCTCTAGAATAATAAAACTAGCATATGTTCTAGAATAATATGACTAGCTCTAGAATAAGAATACTAGCATAATATGATCTAGATTAATATGACTAGCTCTAGACTAATAAAACTAGCATAATATGATCTAGAATAACGTGACTGGCTCTAGAATAATAAAACCAGCATAATATGATCTCGAATAATGTGACTAGCTCTAGACTAATAAAACTAGCATAATATCATCTAGAATAATGTGACTAGCTCTAGACTAATAAAACTAGCATAATATGATCTAGAATAATGTGACTAGCTCTAGACTAATAAAACTAGCATAATATGATCTAGAATAATGTGACTAGCTCTAGAATAATAAAACTAGCATAATATGCTCTAGAATAATGTGACTTGCTTTAGAATAATAAAACTAGCATAATATCAGCTAGAATAATGTGACGAGCTCTAGACTAATAAAACGAGCATAATATGATCTAGAATAATGTGACTAGCTCCAGAATAATAAAACCAGCATAATATTATCTAGAATAACGTGACTAGCTCTAGAATAATAAAACCAGCATAATATGATCTAGAATAATGTGACTAGCTCTAGACTAATAAAACTAGCATAATATCATCTAGAATAATGTGACTAGCTCTAGACTAATAAAACTAGCATAATATGATCGAGAATAATGTGACTAGCTCTAGAATAATAAAACTAGCATATTATGCTCTAGAATAATATGACTAGCTCGAGAATAATAAAACGAGCATAATACGATATAGAATAATGACACTCTAGAATAATAATACTAGCATAATATGATCTAGAATAATATGACTAGCTCTGGAATACTAAAACTAGCATAATATGATATAGAATAATGATGCTCTAGAATAATAATACTAGCATAATATGATCTAGAATAATATGACTAGCTCTAGAATAATAAAACTAGCATAAATGATATAGAATAATGATGCTCTAGAATAATAAAACTAGCATATGATCTAGAATAATATGACTAGCTCCAGAATAATAATACTAGCATAATATCATCTAGAATAATGTGACTAGCTCTAGACTAATAAAACTAGCATAATATGATCTAGAATAATGCGACTAGCTCTAGAATAATAAAACTAGCATAATATCATCTAGAATAATGTGACTAGCTCTAGACTAACAAAACTAGCATAATATGATCTAGAATAATGTGACTAGCTCTAGACTAATAAAACTAGCATAATGTGATCTAGAATAATGTGACTAGCTCCAGAATAATAAAACTAGCATAATATGATCTAGAATAATATTACTAGCTCTGGACTAATAAAACTAGCATAATGTGATCTAGAATAATGTGACTAGCTCCAGAATAATAAAACGAGCATAATATGATCTAGAATAATGTGACTAGCTCCAGAATAATAAAACTAGCATAATGTGATCTAGAATAATGTGACTAGCTCTAGAATAATAAAACCAGCATAATATGATCTAGAATAATGAGACTAGCTCTCGACTAATAAAACTAGCATAATATCATCTAGAATAATGTGACTAGCTCCAGACTAATAAAACTAGCATAATATGATCTAGAATAATGCGACTAGCTCTAGAATAATAAAACTCGCATAATATGCTCTAGAATAATATGGCTAGCTCTAGAATAATAAAACTAGCATGATATGATAAAGAATAATGACGCTCTAGAATAATAAAACTAGCATAATATGATCTAGAATAATGTGGCTAGCTCCAGAATAATAATACTAGCATAATATGATCTAGAATAATATGCCTAGCTCTAGACTAATAAAACTAGCATAATATGATGTAGAATAATGATGCTCTAGAATAATAATACGAGCATAATATGATCTAGCATAATATGACTAGCTCTAGAATAATAAAACTAGCATAGTATGATATAGAATAATGATGCTCTAGGATAATAATACTAGCATAATATGATCTAGAATAATATGACTAGCTCTAGAATAATAAAACTAGCATAATATGATATAGAATAATGACGCTCTAGAATAATAATACTAGCATAATATGATCTAGAATAATGTGGCTAGCTCCAGAATAATAATACTAGCATAATATGATCTAGAATAATAAGCCTAGCTCTAGACTAATAAAACTAGCATAATATGATGTAGAATAATGATGCTCTAGAATAATAATACTAGCATAATATGACTAGCTCTAGAATAATAAAACTAGCATAATATGATATAGAATAATGATGCTCTAGGATAATAATACTAGCATAATATGATCTAGAATAATATGACTAGCTCTAGAATAATAAAACTAGCATAATATGATATAGAATAATGACGCTCTAGAATAATAATACAAGCATAATATGACCTAGAATAATATGACTAGCTCGAGAATAATAAAACTAGCATAATATGATATAGAATAATGACGCTCTAGACTAATAAAAGTAGCATAATATGATCTAGAATAATATGACGAGCTCTAGACTAATAAAACTAGCATAACATGATCTAGAATAATGTGATTAGCTCCAGAATAATAAAATTAGCATAATATGATCTAGAATAACGTGACTGGCTCTAGAATAATAAAACCAGCATATTATGATCTAGAATAATGTGACTAGCTCTAGACTAATAAAACTAGCATAATATCATCTAGAATAATGTGACTAGCTCTAGACTAATAAAACTAGCATAATATGATCTAGAATAATGTGACTAGCTCTAGACTAATAAAACTAGCATAATATGCTCTAGAATAATGTGACTTGCTCTAGAATAATAAAACTAGCATAATATGCTCTAGAATAATGTGACTTGCTTTAGAATAATAAAACTAGCATAATATCATCTAGAATAATGTGACGAGCTCGAGACTAATAAAACGAGCATAATATGATCTAGAATAATGTGACTAGCTCCAGAATAATAAAACCAGCATAATATTATCTAGAATAACGTGACTAGCTCTAGAATAATAAAACCAGCATAATATGATCTAGAATAATGTGACTAGCTCTAGACTAATAAAACTAGCATAATATCATCTAGAATAATGTGACTAGCTCTAGACTAATAAAACTAGCATAATGTGATCTAGAATAATGTGACTAGCTCTAGAATAATAAAACTAGCATATTATGCTCTAGAATAATGACTAGCTCTAGAATAATAAAACGAGCATAATATGATATAGAATAATGACACTCTAGAATAATAATACTAGCATAATATGATCTAGAATAATATGACTAGCTCTAGAATAATAAAACTAGCATAATATGATATAGAATAATGATGCTCTAGAATAATAAAACTAGCATAATATGATCTAGAATAGTATGACTAGCTCTAGAATAATAATACTCGCATAATATGATCTAGAATAATGATGCTCTCGAATAATAATACTAGCATAATATGACTAGCTCTAGAATAATAAAACTAGCATAATATGAGATAGAATAATGATGCTCTAGAATAATAAAACTAGCATATGATCTAGAATAATATGACTAACTCCCGAATAATAACACTAGCATAATATGATGTAGAATAATATTACTAGCTCTGGACTAATAAAACTAGCATAATGTGATCTAGAATAATGTGACTCGCTCCAGAATAATAAAACGAGCATAATATGATCTAGAATAATGTGACTAGCTCCAGAATAATAAAACTAGCATAATGTGATCTAGAATAATGTGACTAGCTCAAGAATAATAATACTAGCATAATATGATCTAGAATAATATGACTAGCTCTAGAATACTAAAACTAGCATAATATGATATAGAATAATGATGCTCTAGAATAATAATACTAGCATAGTATGATCTAGAATAATATGACTAGCTCGAGAATAATAAAACTAGCATAATATGATATAGAATAATGACGCTCTAGAATAATAATACGAGCATAATATGATCTAGAATAATATGACTAGCTCGAGAATAATAAAACTAGCATAATATGATATAGAATAATGACGCTCTAGAATAATAAAAGTAGCATAATATGATCTAGAATAATATGACGAGCTCTAGACTAATAAAACTAGCATAACATGATCTAGAATAATGTGATTAGCTCCAGAATAATAAAACTAGCATAATATGATCTAGAATAACGTGACTGGCTCTAGAATAATAAAACCAGCATAATATGATCTCGAATAATGTGACTAGCTCTAGACTAATAAAACTAGCATAATATCATCTAGAATAATGTGACTAGCTCTAGACTAATAAAACTAGCATAATATGATCTAGAATAATGTGACTAGCTCTAGACTAATAAAACTAGCATAATATGATCTAGAATAATGTGACTAGCTCTAGAATAATAAAACTAGCATAATATGCTCTAGAATAATGTGACTTGCTTTAGAATAATAAAACTAGCATAATATCAGCTAGAATAATGTGACGAGCTCTAGACTAATAAAACGAGCATAATATGATCTAGAATAATGTGACTAGCTCCAGAATAATAAAACCAGCATAATATTATCTAGAATAACGTGACTAGCTCTAGAATAATAAAACCAGCATAATATGATCTAGAATAATGTGACTAGCTCTAGACTAATAAAACTAGCATAATATCATCTAGAATAATGTGACTAGCTCTAGACTAATAAAACTAGCATAATATGATCGAGAATAATGTGACTAGCTCTAGAATAATAAAACTAGCATATTATGCTCTAGAATAATATGACTAGCTCGAGAATAATAAAACGAGCATAATACGATATAGAATAATGACACTCTAGAATAATAATACTAGCATAATATGATCTAGAATAATATGACTAGCTCTAGAATACTAAAACTAGCATAATATGATATAGAATAATGATGCTCTAGAATAATAATACTAGCATAATATGATCTAGAATAATATGACTAGCTCTAGAATAATAAAACTAGCATAAATGATATAGAATAATGATGCTCTAGAATAATAAAACTAGCATATGATCTAGAATAATATGACTAGCTCCAGAATAATAATACTAGCATAATATCATCTAGAATAATGTGACTAGCTCTAGACTAATAAAACTAGCATAATATGATCTAGAATAATGCGACTAGCTCTAGAATAATAAAACTAGCATAATATCATCTAGAATAATGTGACTAGCTCTAGACTAACAAAACTAGCATAATATGATCTAGAATAATGTGACTAGCTCTAGACTAATAAAACTAGCATAATGTGATCTAGAATAATGTGACTAGCTCCAGAATAATAAAACTAGCATAATATGATCTAGAATAATATTACTAGCTCTGGACTAATAAAACTAGCATAATGTGATCTAGAATAATGTGACTAGCTCCAGAATAATAAAACGAGCATAATATGATCTAGAATAATGTGACTAGCTCCAGAATAATAAAACTAGCATAATGTGATCTAGAATAATGTGACTAGCTCTAGAATAATAAAACCAGCATAATATGATCTAGAATAATGAGACTAGCTCTCGACTAATAAAACTAGCATAATATCATCTAGAATAATGTGACTAGCTCCAGACTAATAAAACTAGCATAATATGATCTAGAATAATGCGACTAGCTCTAGAATAATAAAACTCGCATAATATGCTCTAGAATAATATGGCTAGCTCTAGAATAATAAAACTAGCATGATATGATAAAGAATAATGACGCTCTAGAATAATAAAACTAGCATAATATGATCTAGAATAATGTGGCTAGCTCCAGAATAATAATACTAGCATAATATGATCTAGAATAATATGCCTAGCTCTAGACTAATAAAACTAGCATAATATGATGTAGAATAATGATGCTCTAGAATAATAATACGAGCATAATATGATCTAGCATAATATGACTAGCTCTAGAATAATAAAACTAGCATAGTATGATATAGAATAATGATGCTCTAGGATAATAATACTAGCATAATATGATCTAGAATAATATGACTAGCTCTAGAATAATAAAACTAGCATAATATGATATAGAATAATGACGCTCTAGAATAATAATACTCGCATAATATGACTAGCTCGAGAATAATAAAACTAGCATAATATGATATAGAATAATGATGCTCTAGAATAATAAAACGAGCATAATATGATCTAGAATAATATGACTAGCTCTAGACTAATAAAACTAGCATAGCATGATCTAGAATAATGTGATTAGCTCCAGAATAATAAAACTAGCATAATATGATCTAGAATAACGTGACTAGCTCTAGAATAATAAAACCAGCATAATATGATCTAGAATAAGGTGACTAGCTCTAGACTAATAAAACTAGCATAATATCATCGAGAATAATGTGACTAGCTCTAGACTAATAAAACTAGCATAATATGATCTAGAATAATGTGACTAGCTCTAGACTAATAAAACTAGCATAATATGATCTAGAATAATGTGACTAGCTCTAGAATAATAAAACTAGCATAATATGCTCTAGAATAATGTGACTTGCTTTAGAATAATAAAACTAGCATAATATCATCTAGAATAATGTGACGAGCTCTAGACTAATAAAACAAGCATAATATCATCTAGAATAATGTGACTAGCTCCAGAATAATAAAACTAGCATAATATGATCTAGAATAACGTGACTAGCTCTAGAATAATAAAACCAGCATAATATGATCTAGAATAATGTGACTAGCTCTAGACTAATAAAACTAGCATAATATTATCTAGAATAATGTGACTAGCTCCAGAATAATAAAACTAGCAGAATATGATCTAGAATAATGTGACTAGCTCTAGAATAATAAAACTAGCAGAATATGCTCTAGAATAATGTGACTTGCTTTAGAATAATAAAACTAGCATAATATCATCTAGAATAATGTGACTAGCTCTAGACTAATAAAACTAGCATAATATGATCTAGAATAATGTGACTAGCTCTAGAATAATAAAACTAGCATATGCTCTAGAATAATATGACTAGCTCTAGAATAATAAAACGAGCATAATATGATATAGAATAATGACACTCTAGAATAATAATACTAGCATAATATGATCTAGAATAATTGACTAGCTCTAGAATACTAAAACTAGCATAATATGACATAGAATAATGACGCTCTAGAATAATAATACTAGCATAATATGATCTAGAATAATATGACGAGCTCTCGAATAATAAAACTAGCATAATATGATATAGCATAATGATGCTCTAGAATAATAAAACTAGCATATGATCTAGAATAATATGACTAGCTCCAGAATAATAATACTAGCATAATATGATCGAGAATAATATTACTAGCTCTGGACTAATAAAACTAGCATAATGTGATCTAGAATAATGTGACTAGCTCCAGAATAATAAAACGAGCATAATATGATCTAGAATAATGTGACTAGCTCCAGAATAATAAAACTAGCATAATGTGATCTAGAATAATGTGACTAGCTCTAGAATAATAAAACCAGCATAATATGATCTAGAATAATGAGACTAGCTCTCGACTAATAAAACTAGCATAATATCATCTAGAATAATGTGACTAGCTCTAGACTAATAAAACTAGCATAATATGATCTAGAATAATGTGACTAGCTCTAGAATAATAAAACTAGCATAATATGCTCTAGAATAATATGGCTAGCTCTAGAATAATAAAACTAGCATGATATGATAAAGAATAATGACGCTCTAGAATAATAAAACTAGCATAATATGATCTAGAATAATGTGGCTAGCTCCAGAATAATAATACTAGCATAATATGATCTAGAATAATATGCCTAGCTCTAGACTAATAAAACTAGCATAATATGATGTAGAATAATGATGCTCTAGAATAATAATACTAGCATAATATGATGTAGCATAATATGACTAGCTCTAGAATAATAAAACTAGCATAGTATGATATAGAATAATGACGCTCTAGGATAATAATACTAGCATAATATGATCTAGAATAATATGACTAGCTCTAGAATAATAAAACTAGCATAATATGATATAGAATAATGACGCTCTAGAATAATAATACTAGCATAATATGATCTAGAATAATATGACTAGCTCGAGAATAATAAAACTAGCATAATATGATATAGAATAATGACGCTCTAGAATAATAAAACTAGCATAATATGATCGAGAATAATAATATGACTAGCTCTGGACTAATAAAACTAGCATAGCATGATCTAGAATAATGTGATTAGCTCCAGAATAATAAAACTAGCATAATATGATCTAGAATAACGTGACTAGCTCTAGAATAATAAAACCAGCATAATATGATCTAGAATAAGGTGACTAGCTCTAGACTAATAAAACGCATAATATCATCTAGAATAATGTGACTAGCTCTAGACTAATAAAACTAGCATAATATGATCTAGAATAATGTGACTAGCTCTAGACTAATAAAACTAGCATAATATGATCTAGAATAATGTGACTAGCTCTAGAATAATAAAACTAGCATAATATGCTCTAGAATAATGTGACTTGCTTTAGAATAATAAAACTAGCATAATATCATCTAGAATAATGTGACGAGCTCGAGACATAAAACGAGCATAATATGATCTAGAATAATGTGACTAGCTCCAGAATAATAAAACTAGCATAATATGATCTAGAATAACGTGACTAGCTCTAGAATAATAAAACCAGCATAATATGATCTAGAATAATGTGACTAGCTCTAGACTAATAAAACTAGCATAATATCATCTAGAATAATGTGACTAGCTCTAGACTAATAAAACTAGCATAATATGATCTAGAATAATGTGACTAGCTCTAGAATAATAAAACTAGCATATTATGCTCTAGAATAATATGACTAGCTCGAGAATAATAAAACGAGCATAATATGATATAGAATAATGTCACTCTAGAATAATAATACTAGCATAATATGACTAGCTCTAGAATACTAAAACTAGCATAATATGATATAGAATAATGATGCTCTAGAATAATAATACTAGCATAGTATGATCTAGAATAATATGACTAGCTCGAGAATAATAAAACTAGCATAATATGATATAGAATAATGACGCTCTAGAATAATAATACGAGCATAATATGATCTAGAATAATATGACTAGCTCGAGAATAATAAAACTAGCATAATATGATATAGAATAATGACGCTCTAGAATAATAAAAGTAGCATAATATGATCTAGAATAATATGACGAGCTCTAGACTAATAAAACTAGCATAACATGATCTAGAATAATGTGATTAGCTCCAGAATAATAAAACTAGCATAATATGATCTAGAATAACGTGACTGGCTCTAGAATAATAAAACCAGCATAATATGATCTCGAATAATGTGACTAGCTCTAGACTAATAAAACTAGCATAATATCATCTAGAATAATGTGACTAGCTCTAGACTAATAAAACTAGCATAATATGATCTAGAATAATGTGACTAGCTCTAGACTAATAAAACTAGCATAATATGATCTAGAATAATGTGACTAGCTCTAGAATAATAAAACTAGCATAATATGCTCTAGAATAATGTGACTTGCTTTAGAATAATAAAACTAGCATAATATCAGCTAGAATAATGTGACGAGCTCTAGACTAATAAAACGAGCATAATATGATCTAGAATAATGTGACTAGCTCCAGAATAATAAAACCAGCATAATATTATCTAGAATAACGTGACTAGCTCTAGAATAATAAAACCAGCATAATATGATCTAGAATAATGTGACTAGCTCTAGACTAATAAAACTAGCATAATATCATCTAGAATAATGTGACTAGCTCTAGACTAATAAAACTAGCATAATATGATCGAGAATAATGTGACTAGCTCTAGAATAATAAAACTAGCATATTATGCTCTAGAATAATATGACTAGCTCGAGAATAATAAAACGAGCATAATACGATATAGAATAATGACACTCTAGAATAATAATACTAGCATAATATGATCTAGAATAATATGACTAGCTCTAGAATACTAAAACTAGCATAATATGATATAGAATAATGATGCTCTAGAATAATAATACTAGCATAATATGATCTAGAATAATATGACTAGCTCTAGAATAATAAAACTAGCATAAATGATATAGAATAATGATGCTCTAGAATAATAAAACTAGCATATGATCTAGAATAATATGACTAGCTCCAGAATAATAATACTAGCATAATATCATCTAGAATAATGTGACTAGCTCTAGACTAATAAAACTAGCATAATATGATCTAGAATAATGCGACTAGCTCTAGAATAATAAAACTAGCATAATATCATCTAGAATAATGTGACTAGCTCTAGACTAACAAAACTAGCATAATATGATCTAGAATAATGTGACTAGCTCTAGACTAATAAAACTAGCATAATGTGATCTAGAATAATGTGACTAGCTCCAGAATAATAAAACTAGCATAATATGATCTAGAATAATATTACTAGCTCTGGACTAATAAAACTAGCATAATGTGATCTAGAATAATGTGACTAGCTCCAGAATAATAAAACGAGCATAATATGATCTAGAATAATGTGACTAGCTCCAGAATAATAAAACTAGCATAATGTGATCTAGAATAATGTGACTAGCTCTAGAATAATAAAACCAGCATAATATGATCTAGAATAATGAGACTAGCTCTCGACTAATAAAACTAGCATAATATCATCTAGAATAATGTGACTAGCTCCAGACTAATAAAACTAGCATAATATGATCTAGAATAATGCGACTAGCTCTAGAATAATAAAACTCGCATAATATGCTCTAGAATAATATGGCTAGCTCTAGAATAATAAAACTAGCATGATATGATAAAGAATAATGACGCTCTAGAATAATAAAACTAGCATAATATGATCTAGAATAATGTGGCTAGCTCCAGAATAATAATACTAGCATAATATGATCTAGAATAATATGCCTAGCTCTAGACTAATAAAACTAGCATAATATGATGTAGAATAATGATGCTCTAGAATAATAATACGAGCATAATATGATCTAGCATAATATGACTAGCTCTAGAATAATAAAACTAGCATAGTATGATATAGAATAATGATGCTCTAGGATAATAATACTAGCATAATATGATCTAGAATAATATGACTAGCTCTAGAATAATAAAACTAGCATAATATGATATAGAATAATGACGCTCTAGAATAATAATACTAGCATAATATGACTAGCTCGAGAATAATAAAACTAGCATAATATGATATAGAATAATGATGCTCTAGAATAATAAAACGAGCATAATATGATCTAGAATAATATGACTAGCTCTAGACTAATAAAACTAGCATAGCATGATCTAGAATAATGTGATTAGCTCCAGAATAATAAAACTAGCATAATATGATCTAGAATAACGTGACTAGCTCTAGAATAATAAAACCAGCATAATATGATCTAGAATAAGGTGACTAGCTCTAGACTAATAAAACTAGCATAATATCATCGAGAATAATGTGACTAGCTCTAGACTAATAAAACTAGCATAATATGATCTAGAATAATGTGACTAGCTCTAGACTAATAAAACTAGCATAATATGATCTAGAATAATGTGACTAGCTCTAGAATAATAAAACTAGCATAATATGCTCTAGAATAATGTGACTTGCTTTAGAATAATAAAACTAGCATAATATCATCTAGAATAATGTGACGAGCTCTAGACTAATAAAACAAGCATAATATCATCTAGAATAATGTGACTAGCTCCAGAATAATAAAACTAGCATAATATGATCTAGAATAACGTGACTAGCTCTAGAATAATAAAACCAGCATAATATGATCTAGAATAATGTGACTAGCTCTAGACTAATAAAACTAGCATAATATTATCTAGAATAATGTGACTAGCTCCAGAATAATAAAACTAGCAGAATATGATCTAGAATAATGTGACTAGCTCTAGAATAATAAAACTAGCAGAATATGCTCTAGAATAATGTGACTTGCTTTAGAATAATAAAACTAGCATAATATCATCTAGAATAATGTGACTAGCTCTAGACTAATAAAACTAGCATAATATGATCTAGAATAATGTGACTAGCTCTAGAATAATAAAACTAGCATATGCTCTAGAATAATATGACTAGCTCTAGAATAATAAAACGAGCATAATATGATATAGAATAATGACACTCTAGAATAATAATACTAGCATAATATGATCTAGAATAATTGACTAGCTCTAGAATACTAAAACTAGCATAATATGACATAGAATAATGACGCTCTAGAATAATAATACTAGCATAATATGATCTAGAATAATATGACGAGCTCTCGAATAATAAAACTAGCATAATATGATATAGCATAATGATGCTCTAGAATAATAAAACTAGCATATGATCTAGAATAATATGACTAGCTCCAGAATAATAATACTAGCATAATATGATCGAGAATAATATTACTAGCTCTGGACTAATAAAACTAGCATAATGTGATCTAGAATAATGTGACTAGCTCCAGAATAATAAAACGAGCATAATATGATCTAGAATAATGTGACTAGCTCCAGAATAATAAAACTAGCATAATGTGATCTAGAATAATGTGACTAGCTCTAGAATAATAAAACCAGCATAATATGATCTAGAATAATGAGACTAGCTCTCGACTAATAAAACTAGCATAATATCATCTAGAATAATGTGACTAGCTCTAGACTAATAAAACTAGCATAATATGATCTAGAATAATGTGACTAGCTCTAGAATAATAAAACTAGCATAATATGCTCTAGAATAATATGGCTAGCTCTAGAATAATAAAACTAGCATGATATGATAAAGAATAATGACGCTCTAGAATAATAAAACTAGCATAATATGATCTAGAATAATGTGGCTAGCTCCAGAATAATAATACTAGCATAATATGATCTAGAATAATATGCCTAGCTCTAGACTAATAAAACTAGCATAATATGATGTAGAATAATGATGCTCTAGAATAATAATACTAGCATAATATGATGTAGCATAATATGACTAGCTCTAGAATAATAAAACTAGCATAGTATGATATAGAATAATGACGCTCTAGGATAATAATACTAGCATAATATGATCTAGAATAATATGACTAGCTCTAGAATAATAAAACTAGCATAATATGATATAGAATAATGACGCTCTAGAATAATAATACTAGCATAATATGATCTAGAATAATATGACTAGCTCGAGAATAATAAAACTAGCATAATATGATATAGAATAATGACGCTCTAGAATAATAAAACTAGCATAATATGATCGAGAATAATAATATGACTAGCTCTGGACTAATAAAACTAGCATAGCATGATCTAGAATAATGTGATTAGCTCCAGAATAATAAAACTAGCATAATATGATCTAGAATAACGTGACTAGCTCTAGAATAATAAAACCAGCATAATATGATCTAGAATAAGGTGACTAGCTCTAGACTAATAAAACGCATAATATCATCTAGAATAATGTGACTAGCTCTAGACTAATAAAACTAGCATAATATGATCTAGAATAATGTGACTAGCTCTAGACTAATAAAACTAGCATAATATGATCTAGAATAATGTGACTAGCTCTAGAATAATAAAACTAGCATAATATGCTCTAGAATAATGTGACTTGCTTTAGAATAATAAAACTAGCATAATATCATCTAGAATAATGTGACGAGCTCGAGACATAAAACGAGCATAATATGATCTAGAATAATGTGACTAGCTCCAGAATAATAAAACTAGCATAATATGATCTAGAATAACGTGACTAGCTCTAGAATAATAAAACCAGCATAATATGATCTAGAATAATGTGACTAGCTCTAGACTAATAAAACTAGCATAATATCATCTAGAATAATGTGACTAGCTCTAGACTAATAAAACTAGCATAATATGATCTAGAATAATGTGACTAGCTCTAGAATAATAAAACTAGCATATTATGCTCTAGAATAATATGACTAGCTCGAGAATAATAAAACGAGCATAATATGATATAGAATAATGTCACTCTAGAATAATAATACTAGCATAATATGACTAGCTCTAGAATAATAAAACTAGCATAATATGATCTGGAATAATGATGCTCTAGAATAATAATACAAGCATAATATGATCTAGAATAATATGCCTAGCTCTAGAATAATAAAACTCACATAATATGATATGGAATAGTGACACTCTAGAATAATAATACTAGCATAATATGATCTAGAATAATATGACTAGCTCTAGAATAATAACACTAGCATAATATGATATAGAATAATGACGCTCTAGAATAATAAAACTAGCATATGTTCTAGAATAATATGACTAGCTCTAGAATAAGAATACTAGCATAATATGATCTAGATTAATATGACTAGCTCTAGACTAATAAAACTAGCATAATATGATCTAGAATAATGTGACTAGCTCCAGAATAATAAAACACTAGCATAATATGCTATAGAATAATGATGCTCTAGAATAATAATACTAGCATATGATCTGGAATAATATGACTAGCTCTAGAATAATAAAACTAGCATAATATGATAAAGAATAATGACGCTCTAGAATAATAATACTGGCATATGATGTAGAATAATATGGCTAGCTCTAGAATAATAAAACTAGCATAATATGATAAAGAATAATGACGCTCTAGAATAATAAAACTAGCATACTATGATCTAGAATAATGTGGCTAGCTCCAGAATAATAATACTAGCATAATATGATCTAGAATAATATGCCTAGCTCTAGACTAATAAAACTAGCATAATATGATGTAGAATAATGATGCTCTAGAATAATAATACTAGCATAATATGACTAGCTCTAGAATAATAAAACTAGCATAATATGATATAGAATAATGATGCTCTAGGATAATAATACTAGCATAATATGATCTAGAATAATATGACTAGCTCTAGAATAATAAAACTAGCATAATATGATATAGAATAATGACGCTCTAGAATAATAATACGAGCATAATATGACCTAGAATAATATGACTAGCTCGAGAATAATAAAACTAGCATAATATGATATAGAATAATGACGCTCTAGACTAATAAAAGTAGCATAATATGATCTAGAATAATATGACGAGCTCTAGACTAATAAAACTAGCATAACATGATCTAGAATAATGTGATTAGCTCCAGAATAATAAAATTAGCATAATATGATCTAGAATAACGTGACTGGCTCTAGAATAATAAAACCAGCATATTATGATCTAGAATAATGTGACTAGCTCTAGACTAATAAAACTAGCATAATATCATCTAGAATAATGTGACTAGCTCTAGACTAATAAAACTAGCATAATATGATCTAGAATAATGTGACTAGCTCTAGACTAATAAAACTAGCATAATATGCTCTAGAATAATGTGACTTGCTCTAGAATAATAAAACTAGCATAATATGCTCTAGAATAATGTGACTTGCTTTAGAATAATAAAACTAGCATAATATCATCTAGAATAATGTGACGAGCTCGAGACTAATAAAACGAGCATAATATGATCTAGAATAATGTGACTAGCTCCAGAATAATAAAACCAGCATAATATTATCTAGAATAACGTGACTAGCTCTAGAATAATAAAACCAGCATAATATGATCTAGAATAATGTGACTAGCTCTAGACTAATAAAACTAGCATAATATCATCTAGAATAATGTGACTAGCTCTAGACTAATAAAACTAGCATAATGTGATCTAGAATAATGTGACTAGCTCTAGAATAATAAAACTAGCATATTATGCTCTAGAATAATGACTAGCTCTAGAATAATAAAACGAGCATAATATGATATAGAATAATGACACTAGAATAATAATACTAGCATAATATGATCTAGAATAATATGACTAGCTCTAGAATAATAAAACTAGCATAATATGAAATAGAATAATGATGCTCTAGAATAATAAAACTAGCATAATATGATCTAGAATAGTATGACTAGCTCTAGAATAATAATACTCGCATAATATGATCTAGAATAATGATGCTCTCGAATAATAATACTAGCATAATATGACTAGCTCTAGAATAATAAAACTAGCATAATATGAGATAGAATAATGATGCTCTAGAATAATAAAACTAGCATATGATCTAGAATAATATGACTAACTCCCGAATAATAACACTAGCATAATATGATGTAGAATAATATTACTAGCTCTGGACTAATAAAACTAGCATAATGTGATCTAGAATAATGTGACTCGCTCCAGAATAATAAAACGAGCATAATATGATCTAGAATAATGTGACTAGCTCCAGAATAATAAAACTAGCATAATGTGATCTAGAATAATGTGACTAGCTCAAGAATAATAATACTAGCATAATATGATCTAGAATAATATGACTAGCTCTAGAATACTAAAACTAGCATAATATGATATAGAATAATGATGCTCTAGAATAATAATACTAGCATAGTATGATCTAGAATAATATGACTAGCTCGAGAATAATAAAACTAGCATAATATGATATAGAATAATGACGCACTAGAATAATAATACGAGCATAATATGATCTAGAATAATATGACTAGCTCGAGAATAATAAAACTAGCATAATATGATATAGAATAATGACGCTCTAGAATAATAAAAGTAGCATAATATGATCTAGAATAATATGACGAGCTCTAGACTAATAAAACTAGCATAACATGATCTAGAATAATGTGATTAGCTCCAGAATAATAAAACTAGCATAATATGATCTAGAATAACGTGACTGGCTCTAGAATAATAAAACCAGCATAATATGATCTCGAATAATGTGACTAGCTCTAGACTAATAAAACTAGCATAATATCATCTAGAATAATGTGACTAGCTCTAGACTAATAAAACTAGCATAATATGATCTAGAATAATGTGACTAGCTCTAGACTAATAAAACTAGCATAATATGATCTAGAATAATGTGACTAGCTCTAGAATAATAAAACTAGCATAATATGCTCTAGAATAATGTGACTTGCTTTAGAATAATAAAACTAGCATAATATCAGCTAGAATAATGTGACGAGCTCTAGACTAATAAAACGAGCATAATATGATCTAGAATAATGTGACTAGCTCCAGAATAATAAAACCAGCATAATATTATCTAGAATAACGTGACTAGCTCTAGAATAATAAAACCAGCATAATATGATCTAGAATAATGTGACTAGCTCTAGACTAATAAAACTAGCATAATATCATCTAGAATAATGTGACTAGCTCTAGACTAATAAAACTAGCATAATATGATCGAGAATAATGTGACTAGCTCTAGAATAATAAAACTAGCATATTATGCTCTAGAATAATATGACTAGCTCGAGAATAATAAAACGAGCATAATACGATATAGAATAATGACACTCTAGAATAATAATACTAGCATAATATGATCTAGAATAATATGACTAGCTCTGGAATACTAAAACTAGCATAATATGATATAGAATAATGATGCTCTAGAATAATAATACTAGCATAATATGATCTAGAATAATATGACTAGCTCTAGAATAATAAAACTAGCATAAATGATATAGAATAATGATGCTCTAGAATAATAAAACTAGCATATGATCTAGAATAATATGACTAGCTCCAGAATAATAATACTAGCATAATATCATCTAGAATAATGTGACTAGCTCTAGACTAATAAAACTAGCATAATATGATCTAGAATAATGCGACTAGCTCTAGAATAATAAAACTAGCATAATATCATCTAGAATAATGTGACTAGCTCTAGACTAACAAAACTAGCATAATATGATCTAGAATAATGTGACTAGCTCTAGACTAATAAAACTAGCATAATGTGATCTAGAATAATGTGACTAGCTCCAGAATAATAAAACTAGCATAATATGATCTAGAATAATATTACTAGCTCTGGACTAATAAAACTAGCATAATGTGATCTAGAATAATGTGACTAGCTCCAGAATAATAAAACGAGCATAATATGATCTAGAATAATGTGACTAGCTCCAGAATAATAAAACTAGCATAATGTGATCTAGAATAATGTGACTAGCTCTAGAATAATAAAACCAGCATAATATGATCTAGAATAATGAGACTAGCTCTCGACTAATAAAACTAGCATAATATCATCTAGAATAATGTGACTAGCTCCAGACTAATAAAACTAGCATAATATGATCTAGAATAATGCGACTAGCTCTAGAATAATAAAACTCGCATAATATGCTCTAGAATAATATGGCTAGCTCTAGAATAATAAAACTAGCATGATATGATAAAGAATAATGACGCTCTAGAATAATAAAACTAGCATAATATGATCTAGAATAATGTGGCTAGCTCCAGAATAATAATACTAGCATAATATGATCTAGAATAATATGCCTAGCTCTAGACTAATAAAACTAGCATAATATGATGTAGAATAATGATGCTCTAGAATAATAATACGAGCATAATATGATCTAGCATAATATGACTAGCTCTAGAATAATAAAACTAGCATAGTATGATATAGAATAATGATGCTCTAGGATAATAATACTAGCATAATATGATCTAGAATAATATGACTAGCTCTAGAATAATAAAACTAGCATAATATGATATAGAATAATGACGCTCTAGAATAATAATACTAGCATAATATGATCTAGAATAATGTGGCTAGCTCCAGAATAATAATACTAGCATAATATGATCTAGAATAATATGCCTAGCTCTAGACTAATAAAACTAGCATAATATGATGTAGAATAATGATGCTCTAGAATAATAATACTAGCATAATATGACTAGCTCTAGAATAATAAAACTAGCATAATATGATATAGAATAATGATGCTCTAGGATAATAATACTAGCATAATATGATCTAGAATAATATGACTAGCTCTAGAATAATAAAACTAGCATAATATGATATAGAATAATGACGCTCTAGAATAATAATACAAGCATAATATGACCTAGAATAATATGACTAGCTCGAGAATAATAAAACTAGCATAATATGATATAGAATAATGACGCTCTAGACTAATAAAAGTAGCATAATATGATCTAGAATAATATGACGAGCTCTAGACTAATAAAACTAGCATAACATGATCTAGAATAATGTGATTAGCTCCAGAATAATAAAATTAGCATAATATGATCTAGAATAACGTGACTGGCTCTAGAATAATAAAACCAGCATATTATGATCTAGAATAATGTGACTAGCTCTAGACTAATAAAACTAGCATAATATCATCTAGAATAATGTGACTAGCTCTAGACTAATAAAACTAGCATAATATGATCTAGAATAATGTGACTAGCTCTAGACTAATAAAACTAGCATAATATGCTCTAGAATAATGTGACTTGCTCTAGAATAATAAAACTAGCATAATATGCTCTAGAATAATGTGACTTGCTTTAGAATAATAAAACTAGCATAATATCATCTAGAATAATGTGACGAGCTCGAGACTAATAAAACGAGCATAATATGATCTAGAATAATGTGACTAGCTCCAGAATAATAAAACCAGCATAATATTATCTAGAATAACGTGACTAGCTCTAGAATAATAAAACCAGCATAATATGATCTAGAATAATGTGACTAGCTCTAGACTAATAAAACTAGCATAATATCATCTAGAATAATGTGACTAGCTCTAGACTAATAAAACTAGCATAATGTGATCTAGAATAATGTGACTAGCTCTAGAATAATAAAACTAGCATATTATGCTCTAGAATAATGACTAGCTCTAGAATAATAAAACGAGCATAATATGATATAGAATAATGACACTCTAGAATAATAATACTAGCATAATATGATCTAGAATAATATGACTAGCTCTAGAATAATAAAACTAGCATAATATGATATAGAATAATGATGCTCTAGAATAATAAAACTAGCATAATATGATCTAGAATAGTATGACTAGCTCTAGAATAATAATACTCGCATAATATGATCTAGAATAATGATGCTCTCGAATAATAATACTAGCATAATATGACTAGCTCTAGAATAATAAAACTAGCATAATATGAGATAGAATAATGATGCTCTAGAATAATAAAACTAGCATATGATCTAGAATAATATGACTAACTCCCGAATAATAACACTAGCATAATATGATGTAGAATAATATTACTAGCTCTGGACTAATAAAACTAGCATAATGTGATCTAGAATAATGTGACTCGCTCCAGAATAATAAAACGAGCATAATATGATCTAGAATAATGTGACTAGCTCCAGAATAATAAAACTAGCATAATGTGATCTAGAATAATGTGACTAGCTCAAGAATAATAATACTAGCATAATATGATCTAGAATAATATGACTAGCTCTAGAATACTAAAACTAGCATAATATGATATAGAATAATGATGCTCTAGAATAATAATACTAGCATAGTATGATCTAGAATAATATGACTAGCTCGAGAATAATAAAACTAGCATAATATGATATAGAATAATGACGCTCTAGAATAATAATACGAGCATAATATGATCTAGAATAATATGACTAGCTCGAGAATAATAAAACTAGCATAATATGATATAGAATAATGACGCTCTAGAATAATAAAAGTAGCATAATATGATCTAGAATAATATGACGAGCTCTAGACTAATAAAACTAGCATAACATGATCTAGAATAATGTGATTAGCTCCAGAATAATAAAACTAGCATAATATGATCTAGAATAACGTGACTGGCTCTAGAATAATAAAACCAGCATAATATGATCTCGAATAATGTGACTAGCTCTAGACTAATAAAACTAGCATAATATCATCTAGAATAATGTGACTAGCTCTAGACTAATAAAACTAGCATAATATGATCTAGAATAATGTGACTAGCTCTAGACTAATAAAACTAGCATAATATGATCTAGAATAATGTGACTAGCTCTAGAATAATAAAACTAGCATAATATGCTCTAGAATAATGTGACTTGCTTTAGAATAATAAAACTAGCATAATATCAGCTAGAATAATGTGACGAGCTCTAGACTAATAAAACGAGCATAATATGATCTAGAATAATGTGACTAGCTCCAGAATAATAAAACCAGCATAATATTATCTAGAATAACGTGACTAGCTCTAGAATAATAAAACCAGCATAATATGATCTAGAATAATGTGACTAGCTCTAGACTAATAAAACTAGCATAATATCATCTAGAATAATGTGACTAGCTCTAGACTAATAAAACTAGCATAATATGATCGAGAATAATGTGACTAGCTCTAGAATAATAAAACTAGCATATTATGCTCTAGAATAATATGACTAGCTCGAGAATAATAAAACGAGCATAATACGATATAGAATAATGACACTCTAGAATAATAATACTAGCATAATATGATCTAGAATAATATGACTAGCTCTAGAATACTAAAACTAGCATAATATGATATAGAATAATGATGCTCTAGAATAATAATACTAGCATAATATGATCTAGAATAATATGACTAGCTCTAGAATAATAAAACTAGCATAAATGATATAGAATAATGATGCTCTAGAATAATAAAACTAGCATATGATCTAGAATAATATGACTAGCTCCAGAATAATAATACTAGCATAATATCATCTAGAATAATGTGACTAGCTCTAGACTAATAAAACTAGCATAATATGATCTAGAATAATGCGACTAGCTCTAGAATAATAAAACTAGCATAATATCATCTAGAATAATGTGACTAGCTCTAGACTAACAAAACTAGCATAATATGATCTAGAATAATGTGACTAGCTCTAGACTAATAAAACTAGCATAATGTGATCTAGAATAATGTGACTAGCTCCAGAATAATAAAACTAGCATAATATGATCTAGAATAATATTACTAGCTCTGGACTAATAAAACTAGCATAATGTGATCTAGAATAATGTGACTAGCTCCAGAATAATAAAACGAGCATAATATGATCTAGAATAATGTGACTAGCTCCAGAATAATAAAACTAGCATAATGTGATCTAGAATAATGTGACTAGCTCTAGAATAATAAAACCAGCATAATATGATCTAGAATAATGAGACTAGCTCTCGACTAATAAAACTAGCATAATATCATCTAGAATAATGTGACTAGCTCCAGACTAATAAAACTAGCATAATATGATCTAGAATAATGCGACTAGCTCTAGAATAATAAAACTCGCATAATATGCTCTAGAATAATATGGCTAGCTCTAGAATAATAAAACTAGCATGATATGATAAAGAATAATGACGCTCTAGAATAATAAAACTAGCATAATATGATCTAGAATAATGTGGCTAGCTCCAGAATAATAATACGAGCATAATATGATCTAGAATAATATGCCTAGCTCTAGACTAATAAAACTAGCATAATATGATGTAGAATAATGATGCTCTAGAATAATAATACGAGCATAATATGATCTAGCATAATATGACTAGCTCTAGAATAATAAAACTAGCATAGTATGATATAGAATAATGATGCTCTAGGATAATAATACTAGCATAATATGATCTAGAATAATATGACTAGCTCTAGAATAATAAAACTAGCATAATATGATATAGAATAATGACGCTCTAGAATAATAATACTAGCATAATATGACTAGCTCGAGAATAATAAAACTAGCATAATATGATATAGAATAATGATGCTCTAGAATAATAAAACGAGCATAATATGATCTAGAATAATATGACTAGCTCTAGACTAATAAAACTAGCATAGCATGATCTAGAATAATGTGATTAGCTCCAGAATAATAAAACTAGCATAATATGATCTAGAATAACGTGACTAGCTCTAGAATAATAAAACCAGCATAATATGATCTAGAATAAGGTGACTAGCTCTAGACTAATAAAACTAGCATAATATCATCGAGAATAATGTGACTAGCTCTAGACTAATAAAACTAGCATAATATGATCTAGAATAATGTGACTAGCTCTAGACTAATAAAACTAGCATAATATGATCTAGAATAATGTGACTAGCTCTAGAATAATAAAACTAGCATAATATGCTCTAGAATAATGTGACTTGCTTTAGAATAATAAAACTAGCATAATATCATCTAGAATAATGTGACGAGCTCTAGACTAATAAAACAAGCATAATATCATCTAGAATAATGTGACTAGCTCCAGAATAATAAAACTAGCATAATATGATCTAGAATAACGTGACTAGCTCTAGAATAATAAAACCAGCATAATATGATCTAGAATAATGTGACTAGCTCTAGACTAATAAAACTAGCATAATATTATCTAGAATAATGTGACTAGCTCCAGAATAATAAAACTAGCAGAATATGATCTAGAATAATGTGACTAGCTCTAGAATAATAAAACTAGCAGAATATGCTCTAGAATAATGTGACTAGCTCTAGACTAATAAAACTAGCATAATATGATCTAGAATAATGTGACTAGCTCTAGAATAATAAAACTAGCATATGCTCTAGAATAATATGACTAGCTCTAGAATAATAAAACGAGCATAATATGATATAGAATAATGACACTCTAGAATAATAATACTAGCATAATATGATCTAGAATAATTGACTAGCTCTAGAATACTAAAACTAGCATAATATGACATAGAATAATGACGCTCTAGAATAATAATACTAGCATAATATGATCTAGAATAATATGACGAGCTCTCGAATAATAAAACTAGCATAATATGATATAGCATAATGATGCTCTAGAATAATAAAACTAGCATATGATCTAGAATAATATGACTAGCTCCAGAATAATAATACTAGCATAATATGATCGAGAATAATATTACTAGCTCTGGACTAATAAAACTAGCATAATGTGATCTAGAATAATGTGACTAGCTCCAGAATAATAAAACGAGCATAATATGATCTAGAATAATGTGACTAGCTCCAGAATAATAAAACTAGCATAATGTGATCTAGAATAATGTGACTAGCTCTAGAATAATAAAACCAGCATAATATGATCTAGAATAATGAGACTAGCTCTCGACTAATAAAACTAGCATAATATCATCTAGAATAATGTGACTAGCTCTAGACTAATAAAACTAGCATAATATGATCTAGAATAATGTGACTAGCTCTAGAATAATAAAACTAGCATAATATGCTCTAGAATAATATGGCTAGCTCTAGAATAATAAAACTAGCATGATATGATAAAGAATAATGACGCTCTAGAATAATAAAACTAGCATAATATGATCTAGAATAATGTGGCTAGCTCCAGAATAATAATACTAGCATAATATGATCTAGAATAATATGCCTAGCTCTAGACTAATAAAACTAGCATAATATGATGTAGAATAATGATGCTCTAGAATAATAATACTAGCATAATATGATGTAGCATAATATGACTAGCTCTAGAATAATAAAACTAGCATAGTATGATATAGAATAATGACGCTCTAGGATAATAATACTAGCATAATATGATCTAGAATAATATGACTAGCTCTAGAATAATAAAACTAGCATAATATGATATAGAATAATGACGCTCTAGAATAATAATACTAGCATAATATGATCTAGAATAATATGACTAGCTCGAGAATAATAAAACTAGCATAATATGATATAGAATAATGACGCTCTAGAATAATAAAACTAGCATAATATGATCGAGAATAATAATATGACTAGCTCTGGACTAATAAAACTAGCATAGCATGATCTAGAATAATGTGATTAGCTCCAGAATAATAAAACTAGCATAATATGATCTAGAATAACGTGACTAGCTCTAGAATAATAAAACCAGCATAATATGATCTAGAATAAGGTGACTAGCTCTAGACTAATAAAACGCATAATATCATCTAGAATAATGTGACTAGCTCTAGACTAATAAAACTAGCATAATATGATCTAGAATAATGTGACTAGCTCTAGACTAATAAAACTAGCATAATATGATCTAGAATAATGTGACTAGCTCTAGAATAATAAAACTAGCATAATATGCTCTAGAATAATGTGACTTGCTTTAGAATAATAAAACTAGCATAATATCATCTAGAATAATGTGACGAGCTCGAGACATAAAACGAGCATAATATGATCTAGAATAATGTGACTAGCTCCAGAATAATAAAACTAGCATAATATGATCTAGAATAACGTGACTAGCTCTAGAATAATAAAACCAGCATAATATGATCTAGAATAATGTGACTAGCTCTAGACTAATAAAACTAGCATAATATCATCTAGAATAATGTGACTAGCTCTAGACTAATAAAACTAGCATAATATGATCTAGAATAATGTGACTAGCTCTAGAATAATAAAACTAGCATATTATGCTCTAGAATAATATGACTAGCTCGAGAATAATAAAACGAGCATAATATGATATAGAATAATGTCACTCTAGAATAATAATACTAGCATAATATGACTCGCTCTAGAATAATAATACTAGCATAATATGATCTTGAATAATATGACTAGCTATAGACTAATAAAACTCGCATAACATGATCTAGAATAATGTGACTAGCTCCAGAATAATAAAACTAGCATAATATGATGTAGAATAATGATGCTCGAGAATAATAATACCAGCATAATATGATCGAGAATAATATGACTAGCTCTAGAATAATAAAACTAGCATAATATGATATAGAATATTGATCTAAAATAATAATACTAGCATAATATGATCTAGAATAATATTACTAGCTCTGGAATAATAAAACTAGCATAATATTATATAGAACAATGATGCTCTAGAATAATAATACTAGCATAATATGATCTAGAATAATATGACTATCTCTAGAATAATAAAACTAGCATAATATGAAATAGAATAATGACGCTCTAGAATAATAAAACTAGCATAATATGATCTAGAATAATATGACTCGCTCTAGAATAATAATACGAGCATAATATGATCTAGAATAATGTGACTAGCTCCTGAATAATAAAACGAGCATAATATGATCTAGAATAATATGACTAGCTCCAGAATAATAAAACTAGCATAATATGATATAGAATAATGATGCTCTAGAATAATAAAACGAGCATATGATCTAGAATAATATGACTAGCTCTAGAATAATAATACTGGCATAATATGATCTAGAATAATGACTAGCTCTAGACTAATAAAACTAGCATAACATGATCTAAAATAATGTGACTAGCTCCAGAATAATAAAACGAGCATAATATGATCTAGAATAATGTGAGTAGCTCCAGAATAATAAAACTAGCATAATATGATCTAGAATAACGTGACTAGCTCTAGAATAATAAAACCAGCATAATATGATCTAGAATAATGTGACTAGCTCTAGACTAATAAAACTAGCATAATATCAGCGAGAATAATGTGACTAGCTCTAGACTAATAAAACTAGCATAATATGATCTAGAATAATGTGACTAGCTCTAGAATAATAAAACTAGCATAATATGCTCTAGAATAATGTGACTTGCTTTAGAATAATAAAACTAGCATAATATCATCTAGAATAATGTGACAAGCTCTAGACTAATAAAACGAGCATAATATGATCGAGAATAATGTGACTAGCTCCAGAATAATAAAACTAGCATTATATGATCTAGAATAACGTGACTAGCTCTAGAATAATAAAACCAGCATAATATGATCTAGAATACTGTGACTAGCTCTAGACTAATAAAACTAGCATAATATCATCTAGAATAATGTGACTAGCTCTAGACTAACAAAACTAGCATAATATGATCTAGAATAATGTGACTAGCTCTAGACTAATAAAACTAGCATAATATCATCTAGAATAATGTGACTAGCTCCAGACTAATAAAACTAGCATAATATGCTCTAGAATAATATGACTAGCTCTAGAATAATAAAACGAGCATAATATGATATAGAATAATGACACTCTAGAATAATAATACTAGCATAATATGATCTAGAATAATATGACTAGCTCTAGACTAATAAAACTAGCATAACATGATCTAGAATAATGTGACTAGCTCCAGAATAATAAAACTAGCATAATATGATGTGGAATAATGACACTCTAGAATAATAATACTAGCATAATATGATCTAGAATAATATGACTAGCTCTAGAATAATAAAACTAGCATAATATGATATAGAATAATGATCTAGAATAATAATACTAGCATAATATGATCTAGAATAATATGACTAGCTCTGGTATAATAAAACCAGCATAATATGATATAGAATAATGATCTAGAATAATAATACTAGCATAATATGATCTAGAATAACGTGACTAGCTCTAGAATAATAAAACCAGCATAATATGATCTAGAATAATGTGACTAGCTCTAGACTAATAAAACTAGCATAATATTATCTAGAATAATGTGACTAGCTCCAGAATAATAAAACTAGCAGAATATGATCTAGAATAATGTGACTAGCTCTAGAATAATAAAACTAGCAGAATATGCTCTAGAATAATGTGACTTGCTTTAGAATAATAAAACTAGCATAATATCATCTAGAATAATGTGACTAGCTCTAGACTAATAAAACTAGCATAATATGATCTAGAATAATGTGACTAGCTCTAGAATAATAAAACTAGCATATGCTCTAGAATAATATGACTAGCTCTAGAATAATAAAACGAGCATAATATGATATAGAATAATGACACTCTAGAATAATAATACTAGCATAATATGATCTAGAATAATTGACTAGCTCTAGAATACTAAAACTAGCATAATATGACATAGAATAATGACGCTCTAGAATAATAATACTAGCATAATATGATCTAGAATAATATGACGAGCTCTCGAATAATAAAACTAGCATAATATGATATAGAATAATGATGCTCTAGAATAATAAAACTAGCATATGATCTAGAATAATATGACTAGCTCCAGAATAATAATACTAGCATAATATGATCGAGAATAATATTACTAGCTCTGGACTAATAAAACTAGCATAATGTGATCTAGAATAATGTGACTAGCTCCAGAATAATAAAACGAGCATAATATGATCTAGAATAATGTGACTAGCTCCAGAATAATAAAACTAGCATAATGTGATCTAGAATAATGTGACTAGCTCTAGAATAATAAAACCAGCATAATATGATCTAGAATAATGAGACTAGCTCTCGACTAATAAAACTAGCATAATATCATCTAGAATAATGTGACTAGCTCTAGACTAATAAAACTAGCATAATATGATCTAGAATAATGTGACTAGCTCTAGAATAATAAAACTAGCATAATATGCTCTAGAATAATATGGCTAGCTCTAGAATAATAAAACTAGCATGATATGATAAAGAATAATGACGCTCTAGAATAATAAAACTAGCATAATATGATCTAGAATAATGTGGCTAGCTCCAGAATAATAATACTAGCATAATATGATCTAGAATAATATGCCTAGCTCTAGACTAATAAAACTAGCATAATATGATGTAGAATAATGATGCTCTAGAATAATAATACTAGCATAATATGATGTCGCATAATATGACTAGCTCTAGAATAATAAAACTAGCATAGTATGATATAGAATAATGACGCTCTAGGATAATAATACTAGCATAATATGATCTAGAATAATATGACTAGCTCTAGAATAATAAAACTAGCATAATATGATATCGAATAATGACGCTCTAGAATAATAATACTAGCATAATATGATCTAGAATAATATGACTAGCTCGAGAATAATAAAACTAGCATAATATGATATAGAATAATGACGCTCTAGAATAATAAAACTAGCATAATATGATCGAGAATAATAATATGACTAGCTCTGGACTAATAAAACTAGCATAGCATGATCTAGAATAATGTGATTAGCTCCAGAATAATAAAACTAGCATAATATGATCTAGAATAACGTGACTAGCTCTAGAATAATAAAACCAGCATAATATGATCTAGAATAAGGTGACTAGCTCTAGACTAATAAAACGCATAATATCATCTAGAATAATGTGACTAGCTCTAGACTAATAAAACTAGCATAATATGATCTAGAATAATGTGACTAGCTCTAGACTAATAAAACTAGCATAATATGATCTAGAATAATGTGACTAGCTCTAGAATAATAAAACTAGCATAATATGCTCTAGAATAATGTGACTTGCTTTAGAATAATAAAACTAGCATAATATCATCTAGAATAATGTGACGAGCTCGAGACATAAAACGAGCATAATATGATCTAGAATAATGTGACTAGCTCCAGAATAATAAAACTAGCATAATATGATCTAGAATAACGTGACTAGCTCTAGAATAATAAAACCAGCATAATATGATCTAGAATAATGTGACTAGCTCTAGACTAATAAAACTAGCATAATATCATCTAGAATAATGTGACTAGCTCTAGACTAATAAAACTAGCATAATATGATCTAGAATAATGTGACTAGCTCTAGAATAATAAAACTAGCATATTATGCTCTAGAATAATATGACTATCTCGAGAATAATAAAACGAGCATAATATGATATAGAATAATGTCACTCTAGAATAATAATACTAGCATAATATGACTCGCTCTAGAATAATAATACTAGCATAATATGATCTTGAATAATATGACTAGCTATAGACTAATAAAACTCGCATAACATGATCTAGAATAATGTGACTAGCTCCAGAATAATAAAACTAGCATAATATGATGTAGAATAATGATGCTCGAGAATAATAATACCAGCATAATATGATCGAGAATAATATGACTAGCTCTAGAATAATAAAACTAGCATAATATGATATAGAATATTGATCTAAAATAATAATACTAGCATAATATGATCTAGAATAATATTACTAGCTCTGGAATAATAAAACTAGCATAATATTATATAGAACAATGATGCTCTAGAATAATAATACTAGCATAATATGATCTAGAATAATATGACTATCTCTAGAATAATAAAACTAGCATAATATGAAATAGAATAATGACGCTCTAGAATAATAAAACTAGCATAATATGATCTAGAATAATATGACTCGCTCTAGAATAATAATACGAGCATAATATGATCTAGAATAATGTGACTAGCTCCTGAATAATAAAACGAGCATAATATGATCTAGAATAATATGACTAGCTCCAGAATAATAAAACTAGCATAATATGATATAGAATAATGATGCTCTAGAATAATAAAACGAGCATATGATCTAGAATAATATGACTAGCTCTAGAATAATAATACTGGCATAATATGATCTAGAATAATGACTAGCTCTAGACTAATAAAACTAGCATAACATGATCTAAAATAATGTGACTAGCTCCAGAATAATAAAACGAGCATAATATGATCTAGAATAATGTGAGTAGCTCCAGAATAACAAAACTAGCATAATATGATCTAGAATAACGTGACTAGCTCTAGAATAATAAAACCAGCATAATATGATCTAGAATAATGTGACTAGCTCTAGACTAATAAAACTAGCATAATATCAGCGAGAATAATGTGACTAGCTCTAGACTAATAAAACTAGCATAATATGATCTAGAATAATGTGACTAGCTCTAGAATAATAAAACTAGCATAATATGCTCTAGAATAATGTGACTTGCTTTAGAATAATAAAACTAGCATAATATCATCTAGAATAATGTGACAAGCTCTAGACTAATAAAACGAGCATAATATGATCGAGAATAATGTGACTAGCTCCAGAATAATAAAACTAGCATTATATGATCTAGAATAACGTGACTAGCTCTAGAATAATAAAACCAGCATAATATGATCTAGAATACTGTGACTAGCTCTAGACTAATAAAACTAGCATAATATCATCTAGAATAATGTGACTAGCTCTAGACTAACAAAACTAGCATAATATGATCTAGAATAATGTGACTAGCTCTAGACTAATAAAACTAGCATAATATCATCTAGAATAATGTGACTAGCTCCAGACTAATAAAACTAGCATAATATGCTCTAGAATAATATGACTAGCTCTAGAATAATAAAACGAGCATAATATGATACAGAATAATGACACTCTAGAATAATAATACTAGCATAATATGATCTAGAATAATATGACTAGCTCTAGACTAATAAAACTAGCATAACATGATCTAGAATAATGTGACTAGCTCCAGAATAATAAAACTAGCATAATATGATGTGGAATAATGACACTCTAGAATAATAATACTAGCATAATATGATCTAGAATAATATGACTAGCTCTAGAATAATAAAACTAGCATAATATGATATAGAATAATGATCTAGAATAATAATACTAGCATAATATGATCTAGAATAATATGACTAGCTCTGGTATAATAAAACTAGCATAATATGATATAGAGCAATGACGCTCGAGAATAATAATACGAGCATAATATGATCTAGAATAATATGACTTGCTCTAGAATAATAAAACTAGCATAATATGATATAGAATAATGACGCTCTAGAATAATAAAACTCGCATAATATGATCTAGAATAATATGACTCGCTCTAGAATAATAATATTAGCATAATATGATCTAGAATAATATGACTAGCTCTAGACTAATAAAACTAGCATAACATGATCTAGAATAATGTGACTAGATCCAGAATAATAAAACTAGCATAATATGATGTAGAATAATGACGCTCTAGAATAATACTAGCATAATATGATCTAGAATAATATTACTATCTCTGGAATAATAAAACTAGCATAATATGATATAGAACAATGATGCTCTAGAATAATAAAACTAGCATAATATGATCTAGAATAATATGACTCGCTCTAGAATAATAATACTAGCATAATATGATCTAGAATAATATGACTCGCTCTAGACTAATAAAACTAGCATAATATGATCTAGAATAATGTGACTAGCTCCAGAATAATAAAACGAGCATAATATGATCTAGAATAATATGACTAGCTCCAGAATAATAAAACTAGCATAATATGATCTAGAATAACGCGAATAGCTCTAGAAAAATAAAACCAGCATAATATGATCTGGAATAATGTGACTAGCTCTAGACTAATAAAACTAGCATAATATCATCTAGAATAATGTGACTAGCTCTAGACTAATAAAACTATCAGAATATGATCTAGAATAATATGACTAGCTCTAGAATAATAAAACTAGCATAATATGCTCTGGAATAATGTGATTTGCTTTAGAATAATAAAACTAGCATAATATAATCTAGAATAATGTGACTAGCTCTAGACTAATAAAACTAGCATAATGTGATCTAGAATAATATGATTAGCTCTAGACTAATAAAACTAGCATAATATGATCTAGAATAATGTGCCTAGCTCCAGAATAATATAACTAGCAGAATATGATCTAGAATAATGTGACTAGCTCTAGAATAATAAAACTAGCATAATATGCTCTAGAATAATGTGACTTGCTTTAGAATAATAAAACTAGCATAATATCATCTAGAATAATGTGACTAGCTCTAGACTAATAAAACTAGCATAATATGATCTAGAATAATGTGACTAGCTCTAGACTAATAAAACTAGCATAATATCATCTAGAATAATGTGACTAGCTCTGGACAAATAAAACTAGCATAATATGATCTAGAATAATGTGACTAGCTCCAGAATAATAAAACGAGCATAATATAATCTAGAATAATGTGACTAGCTCCAGAATAATAAAACTAGCATAATATGATCAAGAATAATGTGACTAGCTCTAGAATAATAAAACCAGCATAATATGATCTAGAATAATGAGACTAGCTCTCGACGAATAAAACTAGCATAATATCATCTCGAATAATGTGACTAGCTCTAGACTAATAAAACTAGCATAATATGATCTAGAATAATGTGACTAGCTCGAGAATAATAAAACTAGCATAATATGCTCTAGAATAATATGGCTAGCTCTAGAATAATAAAACTAGCATAATATGATAAAGAACAATGACGCTCTAGAATACTAAAACGAGCATAATATGATCTAGAATAATATGCCTAGCTCTAGAATAATAATACTAGCATAATATGATCTAGAATAATATGCCTAGCTCTAGACTAATAAAACTAGCATAATATGATCGAGAATAATGACGCTCTAGAATACTAAAACTAGCATAATATGATCTAGAATAATATGCCTAGCTCCAGAATAATAAAACGAGCATAATATGATGTAGAATAATGACGCTCTAGAATAATAATACTAGCATAATATGATCTAGAATAATATGACTAGCTCTAGAATAATAAAACGAGCATAATATGATATAGAATAATGACGCTCTAGAATAATAAAACAAGCATAATATGATCTAGAATAATATGACTAGCTCTAGAATAATAATACTAGCATAATATGATCTAGAATAATATGACTAGCTCTAGACTAATAAAACTAGCATAACATGATCTAAAATAATGTGACTAGCTCCAGAATAATAAAACGAGCATAATATGATCTAGAATAATGTGACTAGCTCCAGAATAATAAAACTAGCATAATATGATCTAGAATAACGTGACTAGCTCTAGAATAATAAAACCAGCATAATATGATCTAGAATAATGTGACTAGCTCTAGACTAATAAAACTAGCATAATATCAGCGAGAATAATGTGACTAGCTCTAGACTAATAAAACTAGCATAATATGATCTAGAATAATGTGACTAGCTCTAGAATAATAAAACTAGCATAATATGCTCTAGAATAATGTGACTTGCTTTAGAATAATAAAACTAGCATAATATCATCTAGAATAATGTGACGAGCTCTAGACTAATAAAACGAGCATAATATGATCTAGAATAATGTGACTAGCTCCAGAATAATAAAACTAGCATAATATGATCTGGAATAACGTGACTAGCTCTAGAATAATAAAACCAGCATAATATGATCTAGAATAATGTGACTAGCTCTAGACAAATAAAACTAGCATAATATCATCTAGAATAATGTGACTAGCTCTAGACTCATAAAACTAGCATAATATGATCTCGAATAATGTGACTAGCTCTAGAATAATAAAGCTAGCATAATATGCTCTAGAATAATATGACTAGCTCTAGAATAATAAAATGAGCATAATATGATATAGAATAATGACACTCTAGAATAATAATACGAGCATAATATGACACGCTCTAGAATAATAATACTAGCATAATATAATCTAGAATAATGTGACTAGCTCTAGACTAATAAAACTAGCAGAATATGCTCTAGAATAATGTGACTTGCTTTAGAATAATAAAACTAGCATAATATCATCTAGAATAATGTGACTAGCTCTAGACTAATAAAACGAGCATAATATGATCTAGAATAATATGACTAGCTCTAGACTAATAAAACTAGCATAATATTATCTAGAATAATGTGACTAGCTCCAGAATAATAAAACTAGCAGAATATGATCTAGAATAATGTGACTAGCTCTAGAATAATAAAACTAGCATAATATGCTCTAGAATAATGTGACTTGCTTTAGAATAATAAAACTAGCATAATATGATCTAGAATAATGTGACTAGCTCTAGACTAATAAAACTAGCATAATATCATCGAGAATAATGTGACTAGCTCTTGACTAATAAAACTAGCATTTTATGATCTAGAATAATGTGACTAGCTCTCGAATAATAAAACTAGCCTAATATGCTCTAGAATAATGTGACTAGCTCTCGAATAATAAAACTAGCCTAATATGCTCTAGAATAATGACTTGCTTTAGAATAATAAAATGCATAATATCATCTAGAATAATGTGACTTGCTCTAGACTAATAAAACTAGCATAATATAAATAAATAAATAAAAACCTTTAGAGGCCATTTTTCCCCGCAAAGCGGGGGTTGGCCTTTTTCGGGGAACGTGGTTGTTGTTGTTTTTTTGGTCCCCTTTTTGAAGCAATGTTTTACGGCCGGATGCCCTTCCTGACGCCAGCCCTTTTTGCCGCCTTTTACGACAAGCAGGGAATTACCAGTGAACTGGTACTCAATTTGCCGACCTCGGAAGGATGGCAGGCTGAGTCAACCCCCCTGGTGTTAATTCAGCGATCGACCGGGATTCGAACCCAGGATCCTGGGATCCCAAGCCGGCACTCTAACCGCTAGCCCAACACCAGGGACTTATATGATCTAGCATAATATGATCTAGAATAATGTGACCAGCTCTAGAATAATAAAACTAGCATAATATGACTTGCTTCGTGTGATCGTAGAATGTTTTCTACTGCGATAATGAAAACTGCTATTGTACATTTACAATAACATGACTCGTTACCTCCGCCACCGAAGGTGGATGGAGGTTATGTTTTCACTCCTGTTTGTCTGTGAACAAAATATCTCAAAAAGTTGTGAACGGATTCGGACGAAATTTGGCGGAGAGGTAGTGTATGTGACAAGGACAAATAAGATCTGAATATGGATTCGGATACGAGGGTTATTTAATTTTTAATTGATTCTTCACCATTGGGAGATAGTGCCAAAAACGATACATCGCAGGATATCTCAAAAAGTTCTGAGCGGATTTGGACAAAACTTGGTGGATCGGTTGTGTGTGTGACAAGGAAGAATCGATTCGATTAGATTTTGGTGAAGATCTGATTACGGATACGAGAATTATTTAATTTTGTGAGTGATTCTTGTCCATTGTTTGAGAGATAGGGTGAAGAACGAGACATAACATAACCTCCATACCAAACAAGTTATGCACGAGTTCTGACTAAACTTGGTGGAAAAGTTGGTTCGGTGACAAGAAAAAGCCGATTCGATTTTGGTTCAGGTCCGAAACCGGATACAAAACCGGATCAGTGGATACAAAACATAAACTCTTCAGCCTGGTGGAGGTGTGCGCTGTACCGAGTGACGTTCTAGTTCCAACTGTGGTGGATCGATGCCTTTGGATTGTAATCCCCATTCAGCTATCGAGGGAATACATCGTTAGTTGATCAGGATGAATTTATGATTTTTTTTCCCTGCAAGTTGCATGAACAGTGAGACACCACTGATGCCAATAGGACAGGAATATTGAATTTGTCCAAGGTACCAGCACACAATCTCCTCTATCTTTAAAGGCTCTTCGATGCAAAACTCTGAGGACACAGCACTGGGGTGACGAGTTATCGTCAGGCTGGGGATTCCACTCAGACAGGTCCAAGGCAAGAATGTTACTGCTGAACAATATTGTTAACCCATAACACTTCCTCCTGTTCGCCATTAGGTCCCTGATCTCATCGATGTCGCCCTTTAAACCTCTCCTGCTCCACCATGGCCTTGAGCCATCGGCTCGGTTACCCTGAGATGCAAACCTTGAGCTTTGTGTCAGGGTTCAGGATCATTCGGGCCAGGATGGCGATGGTACCGGTCTCGGCCACGATGTGCGCAAGCTCCATCGAGTGTTTGCTTATGTCGCTCAAAGCTGACACGGCGACCCGCTTCAGTACGATCTCGGGCTCCTGCATGCTGAGCACAAGGAATGGCACAGCTCCTGCATCCACGACGGCCTGGGCCAGATCTGCGGGGACGGGTGGGGCACAGTGAGGCACGGGATGCCTTGAGACGTACATTTCGTAAAATTTATTCCATATTGCTAAAAAAAAATGAAGGCCCGCTAACGAATGAAGCTGCCAGGTATGCCAGACTACGATCAAAGGTTTCCAGCACCAAGTGGTCCTGACCCTTACCTGCTGGGAAGCTATACTACTCAGTGGTGACTTAATTTTTTGAACTACAGGATATAAATCTCTCTCAATTGCAAATGGCTGCCAGGCTTAAGTATGATCTGACAAAGGTTAATTGTTTTGTGTTAATAGGATTATTTTTTGGGCCAAACTCATCTCTTTTTTTTTTTCTTTTCTTTTTTGTATACAAGATCGAGGCTCCTTGTAAGAGCTAACATTGATCACAAAAAGACAAGCTGACACATAAAACATATGATAAAGGGAGCGAGAGAACAAGATGGAGAGCAGGGACATCGGGAGATCTGTGGAGGGGGAGGGCTTGGGGGGAGGAGGCATGGGAAGGGGGGTGGGGAGGGGAGAGGTATAAAACATATGGACACTGCTAGGACTTCCAGGAAACAAGTCGGTATTCAAAAAAAAGTGGATCTGGGGTGAATTAACAGGGGTAGAAAAGATCAAGGTTTTGGATGGGGGATGGTGGTGAACAGCTGTTTTAAAGACCTGGAGGGAGGAGTGGGATTGAAGAGAGTGGGGGAGTTTGTTCTAGAGGCGGAAGAAAAGAGGAAGGAAGGAGTGAAGGTGAGCAGAGAGTCTTGATTTTGGCAGTTTAAACCCTAAGAGGGTTGCTGGCAGATCTTGTTTTTGCTAATTATGATTTTTGCTAATTATGCTGGCAGATCTAATGATGATTTTGTTTTTGCCATTAATTAACCTGCGTCGTCTGGGCTTCCGGCTGCTCCCCTGAGGTTCAAAGGACCCAGGCTCGTTGTGACCTGTTGTAAGGGTAAAATGAGCATTTATTCTTCCTTACAAGAGATCTTCGTCGCCAGAATGAGCTGATACGCGCTTTACGTTGGCTACATTCTATGTGACGTTCAAATTCTGACTGCACAAAACAAGTCGTCAGATGGGAACCTTGATCCTCTTGCAACAAATGCAGCACAAAGCCATAAGCATGGAGTTAACATGTCATGTTATGGTGCTTTGCTACTTCACTTGCATTATTTACAAAGCAAGGTGTCATTGAGTAATCATTGCCTGAATTAGTTTATAATATAAGCTTTTAAGCACAAAACATTTCTAAACTCGAGAGCATACAACACCTTGCTCAGCACAGGCTTGATAAAAAGGACTTGGTGGGATTTGCGAGCAGCAAATTTCATTGGTTGAGATGATGTAAAATGCTGTAATATTTGTCCAAGTACTGCTAAACCCTCCCATCTACTTTCTCAACAATCCTCTCCAAGAAGTTCTGTCACTCAAGCTCTTGGGTCTCACTATCTGCCATGATCTTTCCTGGGCAAACCACATTTCCATGCTGGCCTCCAAAGCCAGTCGCCGAATGGGCTTCCTCCGTCGTGCAGTCCTTCCTTGGCACACCTGAGCTCCTCACCTCATACAAGGCTTTCATCCGCAGCTCAATGGAATACTGTTCCCCCCTCTGGGCCGGTGCTCCTGCCTCACACCTAGGTCGGCTTCACGCTGTTGAAACCAAAGCTTTCAGAATCATTGGAATCTCCTGCGATGAAGCTAACTCCAAGGGCCTCTCACTCACTCACCGCAGGAAGGTTGGTGGTCTTTGTCTTCTACCGACTCCTCTCCGGCCTTGCCCCCCCAGCTCTCTCTGTGCTCTGTCCCACAAATATTCCTACAGGATGCACAAGATCTGCCAGCAACCCTCTTATGGTGAAACTGCCTAAATCTCGGCTCTCTGTTCACCTTCACTCTTTTATTCCCCTTTTTTCCACCTCTGGAGCAAACTCCAACACTCTCTTCAATCCCACTCCTCCCTCCAGGTCTTCAAAATATCTGTTCACCACCATCTCTTATCTTCCCCCATCCATAACCTTGATCTTTTCTACCACGGCTAATCCATGCCAATCCCACCTCCGTCAAATTCCCTGTTTTCTTTCCTGAAAGTTCTTGTAGTGTCCATCTTGTTTATCACATGTACCCCACCCAGCCCTCTTTTCCACAGATCTCCTGATGTCCCTGTTCCCCACTGTTGTTGTGCTCGCCCTGTTGCACTGTTGTTGCACTGCTGCTCTCTCACCCCTCTTGTCTCCCGCTCCCTTTATTATATGTTCCATGTGTAATCGCTCTTTTTGAGCCTTAACTTGGTATACAAATAAAGCCGAAAAGTTTTTGAAAGTGCCAAATGGTGTTTGTGTTCTACAATCTCGTGTTCAACTATTTAATAATCATTTCAAATAAAATAAATGTTTTAAATGTTGTAGAAAATCACTTTTTGGAAGTTTACTGCCATTTATGCATTGTCTTTTACACCACCTTATTTAACACGTTACGTTCGTTATTTGTGCCTGTTGTTTGTGTCCTTTATGATGTCCTTAAAAAGAGCAAGTTTCCTGTTTGGAATGATTTTCAATTTTGTTTGACTGCCATACAGGTAGGCAGACTGAATAAAGTATCTCACTCCTATCTGCACATGTGTGATTGGGACGAAATGAAAGCCAAAGCACAGCTAAACTACAGGATCGTTTTCAAAATATAACATTAAATTTAAATTAAGTTGTTCCTCAATCATAAACTGACATTTGTGGACGGACAGACAGATGCAAAGTGAACCAATTGCCAAATACTGATTTTTGTTTTGCGCGTGTGGTGTAATAATACACTCCATACACGCATCACATATATACATATATAGAGTAGAGCGCACACCTCCGCCAGGCTGAACAGTTTACGTTTGGTATCCACTGATAGGCCGGATCAGGATTCGGACCTGAACCAAAATCTAATCAGCTTGTTCTGGTCACCTAACCAACTCGTCCACCAAGTTTTGTCATAACCCATCCACAACGTTTTGAAATATTGTGCTAAATAGTTTTTGGCCCTATCTCTCAATGGTGAAAAATCACTTCCAGAATTAAAAGAACTAGTGGGGTACCGGTGCTACGCATGGATGGGAGGCCAGAAGCAAATAGGCAATGCAGAAACAGCGAATGCTGAAGCATGAAACCAATAAATTCCACATTCCTGTAGCACCTTCAGTCGAGTGTCAGACATGGACAGCAAGTTCGTGAAGGACTTCCATGAAAACCGTACCCATTGGCAAACAAACGGGTACGTTTGTTCCATACCCAGTCAATGGCGAATCTGCATATGGCGATCCGTAAATTCACGTTTAGAAAGTAGAAACCGTCACGGCATTCCGTCATTCACTTGAACTCGATATCTCTTTTTTCATTCCAAACAGCATAACTCCAATCACAAATTAAATAGCATTAATATGAAAAATAAACTTTTAACAACATTCGTGACATAAACAAATATTTAAATCCTGATGGGAAGTTCCGTACGGTTGGGTGAATACAATTACGAATTCAAAATCGTAATTGTATTCACTCAATTCCAATCATCAATTGATTCTTTAACAAAATACTGTTTTAAATGACGGTTGTATTGGGCATTCGTGGCAGGTTCATAATTCTCATCAAAATCTAAACAGTATTTGTAGAATTTCAATAAAAGCCACATCATTGTTCATATCGGTAAATATTATTCCATCGTGTTTGGAAAAATTGGAAAATTGGAAAAACAATATAGCCTATTTTACTCCCAGTGGTCCCAGGAATACCCACCCAAAATGTTACGATCAGTTGAGCCGTTTTTGCGGTACCTTCGAACGGACAGACGGACATTTGGTGAATTTTATCGTAAGATTCTCGTATCCGGATCTGGATCTTCACCAAAATCAAATCAATTGATCCTTTTCATCAACACAAACTGTTCACCAAGTGTCGTCCGAATCCGTCAATAACTTTTTGAGATATCCTGGTTGCAGATACATAGACGGACATACAAATAGGGGTGAAAACATAACCTCCATCCACTTTGAGTGGTGGAGGTAAAAGTTCAAGTGAGATTCTTTTACAGCACCATGAGGAACAAAATGTATACAAATGTAAAGATGCACCTCTATGCGGTAGTGAGGGGAATGGGGGACATTGGTATTTTCTAAGCAACCTTTGTTGTTGAGGCCAGAAAGCTGCCCAGTAATCAGGAGGTCAGTGACCAGCCATGGGCAGCGAAGTGCCTGGTGAACTGGGCCAGAACTGGACAGTATGCCAGCCTCAAGATAAAATGTGTGCTTACAGGAACGTCCACCATGGGGTGGGAACATCAGCTGTACGTCGCAAACGATGCTCCAAGCTGCAAAAGGTTGTCCAAGACGGCAAAATCAAATAAAACATGGGAATTCCTCCAGATATTTTGCAGTCGAGTTTAAAGGAACACAATGGAGTGTGAAAATAATGTCTGAAAATGTAAAATTAAGGCGAAACCGATCAAGGTGGAAGGCCTGTCATCATACGCTCTGGTGGGAGCGGCGCTACATGGTACACTTCCACATAGAGAATTTACATCGACCCCATCTTTGGAACCCCCAGGTGGGCATGTAGCTACAACCATTGTCTTGTGATTTGCGATGGACCCATAGTCCCCCTGGTAAGTTTGGTTGAGATTGGACATCTAACAAGCAATTGCATCGACCACAGGCAGACACCAAATTGTGTATTTTAGGATGATGATGACCTAACTAGAGGAGCCCTCAAGTTTTTTTCAACTAGCGCTCTCAAGTTCCGGTCCATGCGTGCTATGGAGCAGTACACAATGCGGAGCGGCCGAATATAATGAGTAATAATCCGCAGAACTATCCTTGACCATGTTGTGGAATGTAGGCCCAGGCCCTCACTTTCTTTTTCTTCTGCCCTCACTTTTTCACCTTTATTCGCTCTTAAATTTGTTTTCTCTGCAACCGCTTGAGCGAACGCAACGAAACATTCAACACAGCAGCACCTACCCATGGAGAATATTATTTTAACAAAGTTACACGAGGATTGAATGTAAAATGCGGCCAGCGTTCCAAAAAGTCTTTTCTGTAGGCATGGGTAGCAGGGTGTCTTACGTTGCAGAAAAAAACGGCTTTGACCTCGCTTCGCTAAACCTCAGCCAAAATATTCGACTCGCTAAGTATAATCGCTCATTCAAATTTTTCAAAAAATGTATTAAATCAACTATCAACGGTACCTGTCCTATGGGCAGGGCTTCAATTTGGAGGCCCAAATGAAAAGGCAAAATATCAGAAATTGAAGCCTTTTTTAATTTTAAACGATTCATATAAACATCCGTTAAATCATATCACACGCAAATCATCAAAATCTAAACAGTATTTGTAGAATTTCAATAAAAGCCACATCACTGCTCATATCGGTAAATATTATTCCATCGTGTTTGGAAAAACTGGAAAATTTGGAAATTGGAAAAACAATATAGCCTATTTTACTCCAGGGGGTCCCAGGATTACCCACCCAGAATTTCGTTACGATCGGTTCAGCCGTTTTTGCGATACCTGGGAACAGACAGACAGACGGACATTTGGTGAATTATAGTAGGATTGTAAGTAAAACTGCTTTGTAATTATTGTTTGTGAGTGTGCACATTTTTTTGTTTGTTTTTTCGACCAAAAATGTGTGGGAGTGGAGGACAATCGATATGCTGTCCCCTGTACTCCCAAAATTGTGGGTGGCATGCCCCCACTGCCCCCCACCGATCAATGCCCAGGTGATAGCAATACTCATACACCACTATTTAGTGTCATTAATACCATCCCTACCCATGATTTTTCCAACCTCGTTAACTCTCCTCACACCCACCCCTCTTGCATACAGAACCTATATTTTGCATATTTTGCATATAAAAACATAGTAATCATCAGATCAGATTCCTGATTCATCAAAGCAATGGTTGGTGAAGTGATTTCCCTGAGAGCCCTGAACTTTTCTCAGCAAATGAGAAATGTTGAAAATGGTTTCTCTAAAAAAAACATGTTCTTTGGTCAAGAGAAATGTCAAATATCTCATTTGTTCTTCAATTCGATTTTAACCTCGGAAGAAAATGCTAATTTTGAATTTGTTAACGGTGCCAACTGTAGCTCTCCAACTCGTCACAAAGGACCCCCGTGGGATCGTTAACATCCACCGAGTAATGCTGGCAGACGGGATACACGTTTAACGTCCATCCGAGGGGCACAATGATGAATCACCTTGCCTGTGAAATACCGGGATGACAGTTTATAGCTGGACCGAGATTCAAACCCAGGCTAGAGTGCGTACCTCGAGGCTATCCTGCCAGCCTGACACCTGCCCAGAGTGGGCATAGATATTTTATTGGTAGAATATTCAATGCTTTGTGAACAATGAAAGAGCTCAAAGTGATGTTTTGATGGGAGATAATGTGGGGATGCGATGTTAGTGTCTTGGAGTGCTGAGATGTCAAAACAAAAGGTAAGGCCAAAACGATCTGATGATGTGTTCTAAAAGGTAATGTGACCAGAGAAAGAAATGGCAGACGTTGTGACTGTATTTGTGAAGGGATTTATAGTCAAAGTGAAGGACTTTGTTACATTATAAGCTCTGTTTCAAATTGTAATAATAATAATAATAATAATTCATTTATTTTGTATAGCGCTTTTCATGAAGCCCAAAGGCGCTTTGACAGAGTGGAAAACATAATGCATAACAATACATGAAAACAACAATTGCAAAAAGACAAGAATCAATAGGGAAATATTTAAGGCAAAAGGAGGGAGAAGGAGAAGTGATAGTCAGGGGTTAAATGCTGTGGGTTGAATGTTGAATGCAGTGTTGAACAGGTGGGTCTTTGGTGATGTGTTGAATGTGGTGAGTGAGGAGGAGTCTCTGATGGTGTGAGGTAGTGAGTTCCAGAGGATGGGAGCAGCGATGGAGAAGGCCCTGTCCCCCCAGGATCTGAATTTGGTCCGGATGGGGGGTGGGGGGGGGGGGGGGGGGTCAGGAGGTTGGTACCAGCAGAGCGGAGGTTGCGGGTGGGAGTGTGTCTGGAGAGGAGGTCAGCCAGGTAGGATGGGGCCAGGTAATGGAGGGCTTTGTATGTCAAGAGGAGGATTTTGTACTGGATTCTCTGGGGGATGGGGAGCCAGTGAAGCTTGTAAAGGATGGGGGTAATGTGGTCACGGGTCCGGGAATGGGTGAGTAGACGGGCAGCGGAGTTCTGAATGTATTGGAGTTTATTGGTGATTTTTGAGGGTGAACCATAGAGGAGGCTATTGCAGTAGTCCAGACGGGAGGTGATGAAGGCGTGGATGAGGGTTTCTGCAGCCGTGGAGGAGAGGGATGAGCGGAGACGGGCGATGTTTTTCAGGTGAAAGAAGGCTGACTTTGTGATCTGTTTAATGTATTTGTCGAAGGAAAGGGTTTGGTCAAAGATGACGCCAAGATTCCGGATGTGAGGGGAGGTGGATACTGGGATACCGTCGATGTTGAGGGCAAAGTTATGGGTGGATTTTGTGAGCGTTTTTGGGCCAATGATGATTATTTCAGATTTATCACAGTTAAGCTTGAGGAAGTTGATTTGAAGCCAGGATTTTATTTCAGTGATGCAGTTTGTCAGGATAGAGTGGGTGTCGGTGGAGACGGACTTGGTGGAGATGAAAAGCTGGATGTCATCGGCGAAGCAGTGGAATTGGAGACCATGACGGCGGATTAAGTGACCGAGGGGGGACAGGTAAAGGATGAAGAGGAGGGGGCCAAGAACTGCACCTTGGGGGACACCTTGGGGGAGGGGAGCAGTGGGGGATTTGCAGTTATTGATGGAGATGAACTGGCGTCTGTCAGAGAGGTATGATTTAATCCAAGAGAGGGCAGTGCCGGTAACGTTAAAGGTGGATTCAAGTCGGGTGAGGAGGATGGTGTGATCTATGGTATCAAAGGCAGCGCTGAGGTCGAGGAGGACGAGAATGTTGAGGTTGCCAGCGTCAGAGGAGAGGAGAAGGTCGTTGGTGACTTTGAGGAGAGCAGTTTCAGTACTGTGGTTGGAGCGGAATCCGGATTGGAATGTTTCATACAGGTTATTGGCAGAGAGATGATGTTTGAGTTGAGTGGCTACAGCGCGTTCCAAAACTTTTGACAGAAAGGGTAGGTTGGAGATGGGTCTGAAGTTGTTTAGGGTGTCAGGGTTTAGACCAGGTTTTTTTAGAATGGGGGTAACAGCAGCAATTTTGAGGGAAGGTGGGACGATGCCTGTAGACAGGGAGGAGTTTATTGTTGCAATGATAAGTGGAGAGAGAGCAGGGAGGGAGGCCTTGACAAAGCTGGAGGGGATGGGGTCAAGAGTGCAGGTGGCAGTTTTCATTCCTATGAGGAGTTCAGAGAGGTCAGTAGGGGAGATTGGGGAGAACCGAGACAGGGGATGGCAGGACAAGGGGGGGCAGGTGGTTGGAGGGGGAGCGGGTGCGGCGGTGGTCAAGCTGTTGTAGATGTTGTCAATTTTGCGTTGGAAGAAAGAGAGGAAGGAGATGCAGTTGTCTACTGTGAATGACTGGGTGGTGGTGTTCAGGGGGCGGAGGAGTTTGTTTATTGTTGAGAAGAGTGCTTTTGGGTTTCCGGAGCCAGAGTGGATAATCTGAGAGTAGTAGGCGGAGCGGGCGTGGGAGAGGGCATCTTTGTAGTGTTGTAGGTGGTCCTTCTAGGCTTGGGAGTGAACTGTGAGACCTGTTTTATTGCGGAGTCTTTCAAGTTGGCGAGCACGAGATTTCATCAGGCGGAGTTCAGGGGTAAACCAGGGAGCAGAATGGGTGAAAGAAACTGTTTTGGTTTTTACAGGCACAAGCTGGTCAAGGCAGGAGGAGAGAGTGTGGTTGTAGTAGTCAGTGAGGTCGGAAGGGGTGTGGAGGTCAATGAAGGGAGAAGTGGACATTTTTTCAGAGAGGGTGGATGAGGATGAGGTAGGTGAAAGAGCGTTTAGCTTACGGAAGTTGATAGTGCGATAATGCCTTGGTGTTGGGGCGGGGATGTTGATGGTCAGAGTGATGGCTAAGTGGTCAGAGAGGGTGAGGTCGGAGCCAGAGAGACGGTGCAAATTTAATCCAGTGGAGCAGACAAGGTCCAAAATGTGACCACGGATATGGGTAGGAAAGTCGACATGTTGAGTGAGGTTAAAGCAGGTGAGTAAATCAGTGAAGTCAGTGGTTATTGTGGAGTCAGTGGAGTCCATGTGGATATTGAAATCACCAAGGAGGAGGATTGAGGGGGAGAGGGAACAGAGCTGGGTCAGAAAGTAGGAGAAGTCAGACAGGAATGATGGGTGTGGCTTGGGAGGGCGGTAGACGACAGCCATGACTGACTGCGTGCGACCAGAGAGTTTAAAAGCCAGGTGTTCAAATGATGAGGATGAGGCGATGGGGATGAGGCTGGTCTTGATGTCTTGACGGTGGATAACGGCAATTCCACCACCTCGGCCCCCCGAGCGTGGTTTATTGACGTAGGAATATCCATTGGGTGTGGTGAGGTTGAGTGTGTAGTAGTCCAGAGGTTGTTGCCAGGTTTCGGTGAGACAGAGAAAGTCCAGTTTGTTATCCAGAATGTATTCGTTCAGGATGAGGCATTTGTTGTTGAGGGACCGGGTGTTGAACAGGGTGAGCTTGATGTTGTTTTGAACAGCAGGGATGAATTCAGGTGATTTAGCCAGGGTTCGTAGGCAGGAGGTGCGATCGTGTGCGTTGCTGTGACCAGGTGCGCTGGGACGAAGAGTGAGAGTGCGCTGAGCCGACCAGAGGACGGGGATGGAGTGACCTGATTGCAAATATACAAACTTACGACCGGAGCCACGGTGAATGTACCTGGGTCGTCGGAGGAGTCCATTTGATTTGATGGCAGAGATGCATGATGGGGTGGAGCGGGTATTGAGCAGAAGGAGCCTTGCGGCGGAGTACCGCAGAGCCATGTCAGGCAGGAGCGGAGAGACGAGACGAGGCCAAGGTTGAGGAGGTGAAACAATGGTCCCAACCCACGGGAGCGAGCCCGAGGAAACGAAGGAGCCAGGTAGGTGAAGCCAGGAGCAGAGCCGGGATCAAGCAGAGGGCAGGCAGGCGCAAAGAGACGATCACGAGGCCAAGGTTGATCACGGCAAAGCGGCAAATGCAGCGGCAATCGACCGCCGCCGCTACAAATCTAGATCACGGCGGGAAACCGCCACCAGACCGCTGCGATGGTCACAACCCACGAGAGCGCGCCCGAGGAAACAGCGAGCAGGCGAAGGAGCCGGGCAGGCGAAGCAGGGAGCAGAGCCGGGGCTATGCAGAGGGCAGACTCGATGGCCAAAAAATCCGCACGACCACCAAAAAAGAAAGCAACTGACAGTGGCCCGGTCGAAGAAGCGGCGAGCATGTGACGCCTGCGTCCTCTTCATACCGGACCGGAAGCGGAAGTGTTGACTTATTGTTCTGAACTCTGACTCCTTATGGATGAGGAGTGCATCCAATACAGAACAGTTTGGGAGACAGAGACAGAGAGAAAGAGAGAGCGAGAGAGCGAGAGAGCGAGAGAGCGAGGGAGAGAGAGAGAGAGAGAGAGAGAGAGACTTTTGAGTCCTTTTATTACAAAAATACAAAAACTAAAAAATATACATGTTTTACAATCAAATCAATAATGCCAACAAAAAGAAGAACCACCCAATGATCATCAAATAAAAGAAACATAATCAGCATCTCATAACAGTATTTTCAATTCGTTTTCTTCAACCTCACAAAAACCACCGACACACCAAGTATCAATAAAGTTTTGAAGAATTCCGGCCTCGTTGGAAAAAGTAAACTCAAGTTTAAATCTTGCTGAGACCAATGCATTAAAAGACAACATGATATTACAGTGCTCTGTCGGTTTGCCAGATAGTTTATCTTTTCTTGTTAAATAAACAGCAAGTTTTGCAGTTGCTATTAGGAAACTAAACAGTTTAGATTCAGGATCTTGTTTAGGAGCAAAGCAAAAGAGGAAATTTCTCAAAGAAAAAGTAATTTGCATTTTGTGCAATATAATTCAACCAATGAAACAAAGGAAATAATCGGAGACAGTCTATGAATGCATGAAACAGGTCTTCATTGACTGTACAGAAGGGACAACAAACAGATACAGGGGAAAAAATGTCTAATGAACGTGTTGGAGGGAACAATCCAGTGGGCCAAACGCCACTGGAGATCACCTGTTCTTTTTGATATGGGCTCACTATACATGGCTTCCCAGATAGGTTCGGAGGGGGGTCTTCCGGGTAACAATCCTTTCCATCAGGTAACTCCATTTAATGAAGGGTTCCCATGTAACAATTTAAGGCACATCTTATAGATGCCCTTGCTGTCCATAGTCTGGAAAAGCTTTGACCCATCGCTAACAGGGGGCAAATCATTTTGAATGGGTTCAACAATCAATTTAGGCACTGTTGACTCATTCAAATCTTCTTCTGTACCTCGAGTTCAAGTTAGGCCAAGTTGCCATCCCACCTGAATCATTTTCTTCAAAATTTTTACAATCACCCTATGGATAAATCCCTGTCAGGTCTGCGATTTCACTTATGGATTTCCAACCATACCCTGAGTCATGTCGGAGATGCCGCACCTTCACGATACCAGCTGCTATAAAGTGTTGGCAAAAATCTCGACTTTTTGAAATGTCGGGAAAGAGAGGGTTATAAAACAAAGGCTCGTGTGCTTGCATTTTTGTGACATATGTGTCTGCCTGACGACTCACAGAAAGGCTCTGCCAGGCATTCAAGAGGCTTTGGTAAAAAGCAGGGAGGAGCGATATGTCGACATGTTGGAGGTTCATTTGAAAAAGTTCAAAATCGTACCCGAGCCTACCCGCTCGCTGTAGTACAAGGCATGCAGGGAGCCGGCCTGGCAGATGTTCCATGTAGAGGAGACATTGAATGGACCGCAACCGGAAGGCCATTAGGCGGGCTTTGATGTCGACGAGGTTGTGGCCACCCTCGGCCGAGGGGCGACATATCACATCGGGTCGTAGCCAGTGGTAGCCTCCCCAGAAGAAGTCCACCAGTTTGCCCTGGAGTGCTTTGAGCAGGGCCTCTCACGGTTGCAGGCAAATGAACCTATGCCACAACAGTGTGGCAACTAAGTTGTTGATCACTAGCACACGGCCCTTGAAAGACAAATGAGGTAAAACCCTTTTCCATCAGTTCAATCTTTCTCCCACTTGCTCAATTACCCCGTCCCAATTTTTCTGAGCATACTGTGGGGAACCAAGGAATATGCCCAAGTCCTTAATTCCCTCACTTCCCCACAGAAACTCTGTGGGGAGGTGATGGGGGCGGCAGTGGTACAGGCTGAGGATGGTTGCAATAAAGGGAGGGTATCCATAACGTCTTGCTTTTGTTCCAATTGATTTTTAAAGAGGAAGCAGAGTGAAACTTTGTTAGGCACTCAACAAGGATATCAATATCGTCTTTATCTTTTACAAAGATGCAGACGTCATCCGCACAAGCAGATAGGGTTAGCAGCGGACTCATGGGAGAAAGTGCTATTCCAGAAATCTTCTTTCTCAGTAGATTGAGAAGGGGCTCTAAAGAGCAAACAATAAACCAGAGTCTGGACACCCTTGCCGTACCCCTCTCCGAACCTTGATGGGGGGAGCCAACACATTAATTAATCTTAATTAAACTAAATACGTCTGTGTATAGCAAGGAAATGTAGGATCGAAAGTTTGCTCCAAGGCCGCATGCCTGTAATACATAATGCATAAACTTATGGTCAATACTGTCAAATGCCTTTTCAAGATCAAGCGAGATCATTCCAAAATCTTTTTGCACATGGTTACCATCAATGAGATCTCTGATTTAAGAAATATTATCATGGATGGATCTTCCAGGAACACAGTAACTCTGTACTGGTAATACCAGATCACCAATAACCTTTTTTAGTCGATTAGCCAGTACTTTTGAAAAAAGCTTGTAGTCCGTGCACAGCAGGGAGATTGGTCACCAGTTCACCAAAAGTCGGGGATCTTCAGTTTTTGGGAGCAAGCATACTACGGCTCTTCTTAGACTCAGCGGCATTATACCAGTCTGTATAGAAGCCTCCAAAACATTCAGCAACTCGGGGCCTAAAAGGTCCCAAAAGTTCAGAAAGAATTCGGGAGGTAGACCGTCGATACCCGGACTTTCCCCGAATCCATGGCAGCAAGAGCACAGGTTAGCTCAGGGAGGGTGATTGGTAAGTCAAGCTCCAACCGTTGAGCCTCAGTTAGGGCGGGAAAGTGAGAGGTTAAAGGGCCACAGACACAGAAAATCATGTTTGGTTGAATTAATAGATATTGCTTCACTTAACACTTAATCGTCCTTTTTTTTGAATAAATATCACTCGATTGGCCCCCGCCACCCATATAACGGCGATTTGATTGCTCATGTGACTGGCTACGTCATCGAGGGAATTTTTGTTGCTGCTGGTAGTTTTTAATAATGATTTTGACTATCAGAAGATTCTTGGTCAGGCAGTTATCATTGCGTGCTGAGAAACCTTTCCCTCGATTACATCACACAGGTGACATCATGAATGAACATCACGATTTTCGGGGCGGGACTCCAATACCAGCTAAAAACTACCAGCAGCAACAAAAATTCCCTCGATGACATAGCCAGTCACATGAGCAATCAAATCGCCGTTTTTTGGGTGGTGGGGGGCAATCGAGTGATATTTATTCAAAAAAAAGGACGATTAAGTGTTAAGTGAAGCAATATCTATTAATTCAACCAAACATGATTTTCTGTGTCTGTGGCCCTTTAAATCCATCATTGTATCATTACAAACAGTCTGCTCAAAAAGTTTTGTATAGAATTCAATAATGTTTAGTCTAACATCATCTTCATTGACAACGTTGCCTCTTGAGTCCAGAACAGACGAGATTAGCCGTGATGGCTTGCTTAAAGATTCTAAATGAAAGAAAGACTTATTTGGGGTGTCTGATAATTTTACATTCTGTATTCTAAGTCTAATTAATGTACCGGCTGCTCTCTCTTGAACTAAATTCCTTAAAAGAGCTTGCTTTTCAAGCAATAACCGGTAATTGGCGTCATTATTTTCATGAGCCAATGTACTCTCCAATTTTAGAATATCTAATTCCAACCGGACCATTGTAATGTGCTTGTCGTTTGTGCTGTGTGATTGGAAACTGACAAAAAACCCGAATTTGAGATTTCATATTATCCCACCATATGCTGGATGAAGAAAAGGAGGATTTCTTTGCTACTAGACTTGCCCAGAAAACACGAAAGGCTTCTTTAAACACACTGTCTTCTCGAAGTCTAACATTAAACTTCCAATAAATGCTTCTATTTATGGGTTGAGGAAAGGAAAGGTTTAGGGTTACCAAATGATGGTCCGAAAACACGGAAGGGAAAAGATTTGAAGAAACCGCAGTATTTTTAAAGGGTATGTTAATGTACCATCTGTCGAGCCTTGCCAAGGATACTCGACTATTGGTGCATCGACACCAGGTGTACTGGGATGTGTTTGGGTGGTGCAACCGCCAAACATCCACTAAACCCATTGTGCTAAAAAAAATGGGATAAGTGTACATGGGACTCAGGATGGGGTTCGACAGAGTTTATATCAATTGATGGGTCGAAGGTGCAATTAAAATCACCTCCGACACACACGCAATGATCAAAATCAATCGATCTTAAGTGATTTATCATAGGGGCGATACGCTCTACGCTATCACTTGGCGCATACACGTTAAATATGGTGCAATGGAAGTTTTGGCTTACTAGTTTGAGAGAGCTAAGCCGACCTTTTATTACCTCCTGAAAATAGCATGACTCACACACCAGGCCTGGCTTTAGCAAGAAGCCGATTCTAGCAGATGAAGCCGATAAATTGCTGAAATAGCATTGGTTCTTAAAAAGTTGATGCCAGTCGTGTTCTACGTCAGGTGTGATGTGAGTGGACCTCCGGGCTAGGTCTGATGGACCATAGAGAAGCCGCCAGATTGAGGCGATGCCAAATGCCATTGCCCTGCATACGATGTCCACAAGATCATGTCCGCCTTCCTCTAAGGGAAGATTCAAGATCTCTGGACGAAGCCAATGTTTTCCACTCCAGAAGAAGTTTATTATTGTTTTCTGTATATTCAGCAGAAAGTGTTCAGGAGGTGGAATGGCTTTGATTCTGTGCCACAGTATAGATGCTGCTAGATTGTTGATGGCCAGGACTCGTCCCCGGTATGAAAGCAAAGCCAGCAACCCTTTCCATTTCCGCAGATTTTGTTCGAGAGAGTCAGCGAGACCCTCCCAATTTTTCACTTGTGTAGCTGCATCACCGATGAAAACACCAAGGTACTTCAGTCCGTTGAGGGACCAGGTGAGGTGTTTCAGAAGGACAGGCATAGGCAGCTGGCATGGGCCCATCCACATCGCCTGGCAATTGTTCCAGTTTACCAAAGCTGAAGAAGCTAAACCATAATAGTCCAAGCAGTCCACCAGTTTCTTGATCTCATCGCTATTATGTACGATGACACAAATATCGTCAGCATATGCAGAGACTTTTACAGGTCTTGTGAGCAAATTTCTGCATCCGTTTAAGATGCTGCGGACTTTGATTAAAAGAGTCTCAATGGTTAAAGAGTACAGAATACCAGATAAAGGACATCCCTGACGGATACCCCTTCCAACCTTTACAGGTGAAGTCAGTTCAGAGTTTACTCTGAGTATTGAGGAGATGCCATTATAGAGCAGTTTTACCATGGAGAGGAAAACAGGACCAAGTCCAAAACACTCTAGGACCTTGAAAAGATATACATGACTTACACGGTCAAAAGCCTTCTCTTCGTCAAGCACAATCAAACCAAGATTGTCATTTTTTATTTTACACACATCCCAAAGATCTCTTAATAAAAATATGTTATCGTGTATCTGTCGGTTAGGGATACAAAAAGACTGATCACTTTGAATCAACGACTCTAGAAGTGGGGCGATGGGTCGAGCTAGAACTTTAGAAAATATTTTATAATCTGAAGTTAGAAGAGAGATTGGACGCCAATTAATCAATGAGCTGAGGGTCTCCTTTCTTGGGTAATAAACTAATTACTGCTCTTCGGCAGCTCATCGGCAAGTCACCACAACGTAATGAACTATTAAAGACCTCCAATAGTTCTGGGCCTAATAAGGGCCAAAAGGATTTATAAAACTCTATTGGGAGGCCGTCCAATCCAGGAGATTTACCCGTAGGTAAAGAAGCAAGGGAAAGTGTAAGCTCTTCCAAGGAAAGTAAGGAGCCAAGCTGATCCCTTTGAGCAGCACTTAGCATGGGTAGGTCAGATGTGAAATAACTTATTGAGCCATCGTCAACATCATTTGCCATAAACAAGCCTGAAAAGAAGTTATAAACCTCCCTCTTTATATTATCTTGTGACGTCACAGTGTTACCAGTTGAGAGCTTTAAGGTTTCAATTTGCCTTTGATTGGTAGTCTTTTTATCAAAATGGAAAAAAAAATTGGTCGGTGCATCTAAATTATATAGCTGATCCATCCGTAGACTGACCATTGCACCTTTTGCTTGGTATTCAACTAGGTTGTTTAGTAGAGTCTTCTTTTCCATAAGCAAATGATTATTTGTTCTATTGGGGCTATTTGCCACATCAGTTTGCAACTTCATTATTTCCTTTTCAAGTGCGAACCTCTCCCTTTTTACACTAAAAGAAGAGAAATATATAAACTGTTGGCAAAAGACAGCGATCTGTGCCTTAGCGCAGTCCCACCATAATATCGGGTTATCAAAATTATTCTTTCTTTCTTTGAGGCTAATCCAAAACACTTTGAAAGCTTCACAAAAAGCACCATTTTCCAGCAACATGACATTGAACTTCCAATATGGACTGCCATGCTGCTGCAAGCAAGCTTAAAGGACAAAATTACAGCCAGATGATCAGAAAAAAGAGAAGGCACGATATCAGATTTCAATATCTTGTCAAGCATTACAGTATTGACATAAATTCTGTCTAACCTGGCTAGTGTGTGCATCTGAGACGTACATCTAGACCAAGTAAACTGCCGTTGCATAGGGTGCTGAATACGCCAGACATCTATTAATCCCGTCGTCTTGATGATTTTCTCCAAGGGTTTGGCAGATCTAGGATGTGGCTCCGCACTGTTTCTATCTAACGCAGGGTCAAGAGTGCAGTTGAAGTCGCCACTCATTATAAAAGAGCAATTTAAGTCAATTGTACTCAGAAGATCCTCGAGCTTTAGAAAGAAGTTGTGCCTTTCAGCATTCTTACAGGGAGCATATATGTTTACAAAAACAAAGATTTGATTATTGGCAGTGAATTGAAGACAAGCCAGATGTCCGGGAATTATTTCATTATATTGAACTTGTGAGAGTGTTAATGAGGAGGAGACAAAGAAAGCAATTCCAGCAGTGAGACAATTGATATTACTGAAGAACCACTGGCCCTTCATTAGCCTTCTCCACTGGGCTTGGCCATTCAGATCTCCGTGCGTTTCTTGCAGTAACAAGACATCCAGGTGCAAACGCCGGGTCAGATCTTTTACCTGAACTTTGCGTTCTAAACTAACACCACCGTTAATGTTTAGACTGCCAAAACTAACACTCATTCTTTCGGAAAAAGAAAGAAGATAAATAACTAAATAGATCAAAAAACCCATAGGGCCCTCATTTACGAAGCTCCTGCCGAGCTTTCTGGATCATTTTTCTTAGCCGGTGCTTCTGAGCATCAGTGAAATTTGGAGTGTCAGGGTTACGCACAATTTCCTTCAATTTAAAAATCAACACCTGAAGATCGGGGAAATGATCTTTCAGTTCAATGTTCCTTTTCCGATAGGAATCTCTCAAAAAGTCCAGAAGCTCGTCATCCGAAGGGCTGTTTACAGCCTTTAGAATCTGAGAGGACTCCTCTTGACCCTCACCATCAGATTCCTCATACGGGGAATCAATTGGTGTTTCAGCTTCCTGGCGCACATCACATGATTGCTCAGTTTCAATAAAAGAAACTTCTTCAGGAACGTTTTGTGCTGTAGTCACATTTGAAGATTCTTCGGGATGCGAGGTGAGGGGCTCCAAGCATGTTTGCGACATGACCACGATGCTCGGTTCATGGATGTCACTCTCCTTCAGTGGATTTAAATTATCCTCTTTTATTCTCTCTGTGCCCTTATTTTCCTCATTTATTCCTTTTTTAGGGGGAGATTTTAAGTGCTTTTCCTCCTCTTGCGATTGACAGGAGGAAGCTGCACAATGAACATCCTCGTGTGAGATGACACTGTCTGAAGGATCGGGAACACTCACTGGGATTGGAAAATTAGAATCCACTTTTTCCTTGATAATGTTTGTACTAGTGGGGGTATCCTTTTCCTCTAATAAGGCAAACCTGTTATCACATTGAATTCCAGTGATGGAGTTTTCACTGATTTGTCTTTTCCCAGAAGGTGACGCACTTCTTACAGCCGATTTACGTTTTTTTCCTTTGGAAACGGTGACAAACCCCTCATTTGCGCTGTCCATTGGTTCAACGGGAGGGGGCGTGTCCACTTGTTTACCTGGTTTATCCTGCACATTTGTCGAGCAGGAACCGTTAACATTAATCTGTGAGTCATTGTTTCCCGTTTCCACCATGTTAGGACTGTTCCTTCTGATGGTGGCAAAACCGTTTCATGTGTCCCACTGCACCACAACCAAAGCACTTTAGGGTGTCGGTGGTGATGTATACTTGGTAATCGCGACCATTTGTCGTGAATTTTAAAGCAACATTCAAGGAGGGATATTCCTTTTTGAGAACCATAAAAACCTGTCTATGGAAACTCATCACGTGACTGACACGTTCATCCTTACAGCCCAAAGGGAGCATTATTAATGGGGACACACATTGCCCATATCGCTGCAGCGCTGCAAGGATGGTATTGCTATCTAGGAATGGTGGTACATTCGAAATAACCACTTTCTGAGCAGGAGTATCCAAGGAATAAACCATAACAAAGTGTCCAGAGTCGAGGGACAAACCTTGTTGTACGATGAGAGCAACGTGCTCTACATCTGACACAAACACGATAACCCGTTTGTTCATACGTGACGCAGCACATATCTTATCAAACCCAATCATATTCCCGATCGTGAGAACAATGGCTTCTACTGAAACACCCTCCGGTGGAGAACATGCAATGCCATGCTCACGTGATAATTGCTCAAACGCTGCATATCGCTGCGAATGAGCAGCCGCCATGTTTGGACACACGAGGCTCGACCTCGTCCTCCCAGCTCGGGAAGAGGAAGTTAGTAATGCACTCCTACTTTCCCAGCTTAGGGAAAGGGAGCGTTAAAAAAACAAACTAAGGAAATATAAGCAAGAAAAAAGGTTTGAAGTGAAGAAAATAAGTCAGGGGAAAAAAACAACAGGGAATCACCCAAAAACGACGATTACCTTAACCTGCACGGTAAGTGTGCTCTAAGGCTCTCTCTCTCTCGTCTCAACATAGAAGGGGAAACACAGGGAAGCTTTACAAATAGAAACAAGGACACGAAGGAGCGAAATGGGGGGGGGGGGGGGCGTAGGACAAACAGCCAAGACAGAGCACTCACGACACGAAGCGGGAACCCGCCATGACACCGCACCCAACACACCAACAGGAGAGAGAGAGAGAGAGAGAGAGAGAGAGAGAGAGAGAGAGAGAGAGAGAGAGAGAGAGAGAGAAAGAGAGAGAAAGAGAGAGAAATAGAGAGAAATAGAGAGAAAGAGAGAGAAAGAGAGAGAAAGAGAGAGAAAGAGAGAGAAAGAGAGAGAAAGAGAGAGAAATAGAGAGAAAGAGAGAGAAAGAGAGAGAAAGAGAGAGAGAGAGAAAGAGAGAGAGAGAGAGAGAGAGAGAGAGAGAGAGAGAGAGAGAGAGAGAGAAAGAAAGAGAGAGAGAGAGAAAGAGAGAGACTGAGACTGAGACTGAGACTGACTCATGCACCATGATTTATACAGAGTCAGTTCTGCTGAAACTGTTTCGTGGCGAAGGTTGCAATCCTGGATGGGTCACCACTCTGACTCGACTTGAGTGTGCAGGAATTTGGAATTTGTTCAGGATTGTGGCGATATTTGATCTACTCTTCACTAAAGTCATCGTGGGATGTTTAATGCCCCCCACTAAATCTGGCAGACGAACGCCAAATTTAACACCCATCCGAGGGATAGTGCGCACATTGATGTAGCGTCTTGTCTGCTCACTCCCCAACCCACTCTGAAAGTGTATTGAGTGCGTCAAACATTTGTCAACATTAGTTGTCCCTTGTCCTGCAGTGGACTGAAATAAGCTGCTTTAGACTTAGAGTTTGTCTTTACCCCACGTGCATGAAGCGGGCAGCCTGGTGTTGGTTTAGCGGTTAAGGTGCCGGCTTGGGATCCTAGGATCCTGGGTTTGAATCCCGGTCGATCGCTGAATTAACGCCAGGGGGGTTGACTCAGCCTGTCATCCTTCTGAGGTCGGCAATTTGAGTACCAGTTCACTGGTAATTCCCTGTGTGTCGCAAGAGGCGACTAACAGGGTTGGAGGCAGGAAGGGCATCCGGCCGAAAAACATTGCTTCAAAAAAGGGGACCACGGTGCCGGAAAAAGGCCAACCCGTGCTCTGCGGGGAAAAATGGCCTCCAAAGGCGGTTCCACGTGCATGAAGCGAAAAGCGGGGTTAAGCAATTGGGTCACATCTCTCTGTCTGTCCTGTCTAAAAACGTTAGTTTATGATCAAGTAACAACTTAATTTCACTTGAATGACATATTTTAAACATGAATCAGAAAACAAACCTGTAGTTTAGCAGTACTTTGGCTCTGAATTGGTCCTG
>NC_136267.1:22429734-22515164 GCF_964187855.1 Myxine glutinosa | reverse complement strand
ATTTTGGGTGGATAATTCTGGGATCTCCAGGAGTAAAATAGGCTGTTTAGATTTCCCAATTTCAGCTTTAGTCTCCAGCATTCCCAGGCTTGGACTCCCGCATAACATTCGCGTTCGCATAACGTTCATTGTTCTCATTGTGACGATGTTGTTTTCCCGGGTGCCGCACGATCGGTGCAGCCGTTTGTGCGGCACCCGGGAAAGCAACATGCCTCCATCGATCGCTAACAGATCGCTGTCTCCATCGATCTTGCCAAAGCCGTAACAGCTATCGGCTCAAAATCCTTTTAACTGTTGATTTGGTACAGTTACACATATCGGGAATTTGGTACACGTATCGGGAGTACATACGACATAGCGATTGTGAACACGATTATCGATCACGATTCACGATCACGATCATCAATCTGTATCTTTCTTTCGGTGTATGTACCTATTGGGGTGACTTTAATAGGTTTCTCGGTGTTGGTTTTTCATACCCGTGTACAGAATCGTCCGTTTTTTCGTATCGTGTATTCTGAGGCCTAGTGTAGGACTAGTAGGCTACCGTGTCAGCCCTTGGCTTGAGGCTTTTGTTTTTGTCTCAGCGGTTCTTCGATCGCGCTGCAATTACTTTCGGTCTCTGTTTTTCACGGTCTTTTCACCCCATACTTCCTTGTTTTAAAATCTCAAAAAAAAAAAAAAAAAAATTTCCTTCTGTTCTTATTCGTTTATTCGTTCTTATTTGTTCGTTCGTTCTTCGACCACGTTGTTCGTGATCACGTGATAACGTTGTTAAAAAATGTTTCATCTGTCCCCTGAAGAACTTTATTTTGTCATATTCTATAACACCTTTTTCTTCTTCTTCTATAAAAGAATGCTTTCGACTTGCTCACCAAATCTATTCATTCCAAAAAAAAATTCCATCTCTTACAGTGCCTCTTTCATTCATTCCCTAAACTCTCCAGAACTCCACCCATCCTTCAGCGTCCTCAAACGTATTTTTGACTCGAATGTCTCAAGAAACTCATTTTGCAATAAATGTTCATTTCCCATTAATCGTACACTCTTCAAAATCCAATCTCACCCCTCCCCTCCAAATCTTCCCCATCACCCCTTCCCTCCAAAATTTCCCCATCACCCCTTCCCTCCAAAACTTCCCCATCACCCCTTCCCTCCAAAACTTCCCCATCACCCATCTCTTTCAAATCTTCCCCCTTGCCCCTCCCCCCCAAATCTTCCCCATCACCCATCCTTTTCAAATCTCCCCCCCCCTGCCCCTTCCCTCCTAAACTCCCCCCACACCCCTCCCCTCCGAGACTCTCCCTCACTCCTCCCCTCCTAGACTCCCCTCTCACCCCTCCTCCTCAAAGCGTCCTCCCCGCTTCTTCCCCCTTCCAACTTTCACCTTCATCTCCCTCAACCTTCTGCCTCACTCTTCCCCCTCCTCAAATAACACCTCACTGCGCCTCACCCAATCACCATCAAACCTTTTGTCCGCCCCATTCTTCCCTTTCTCCAAGCTATTCTGTAATCTCTGACACACCTTCAACAGCTCTCCCTACCTCTTCCTCCTCTTCCACATCTTACCCTACCGCTCCCCCCCCCACCCTGTTCTGTATCCGATGCTCCCCCTTCCTCTTCCTTAACAGTGTGGACCTCAAACATCCGGGGCCTTCGCTCAAACTTAACTGATCTCTCCATACAGGTTGCTTCTGACAAACCAGACATGATCTGCTTAACAGAAACATTCCTCCTTCATGATGTCTCTGATTCCTTGGTATCTTTCCCAGGTTACTCCCTCCTCCGGTATGATAGACCTGAGCCTCGTCCTGGAGGTGGGGTTGCTATCTTTATAAAAAACTCTCTTCCTCACTCGCCCTGCACTGCCCTCTCTCCACCTCACCCCCAGGAATACCTTTGGCTACGGCTTCCCCTTCTCTCCCACCTTTTGTTCATATGTGTGTTGTACCGTCCACCAAACAGTGATGACTCCATCTACATCTCGCTGTCTGATAATATGGACCAACTTCTATCTACCCATCCCAACTCTCTCTTCCTCATATGTGGTGATTTCAACTGTCACCATGCCAGTTGGCTGGGGGTGGGTACCTCTCTCACCAGCCATGGCTACTCAGCAAAGGACTTCTGTGACTCACTGGGACTGACACAATCTGTCAATTTCCCAACCCGGATCTCAGTCAACGGAGCATCTTCTCTTCTGGACTTGGTTATGACTAACTTCCCTGAAAATGTCTGCTGCTCTTCTTCTGCTCCAATCGGCTCTTCTGATCATGTGCTTGTTAAAGTGGACATCTCTCTGACCATTCTCAGAGAGCCTCCTCAGCGTCGACGAGTCTGGCATTTCACTCAGGCCAACTGGCACGGTCTTCAAGCAGCCATCAATCATCTGGACTGGTCTCCCATCTCTACTGCCTCTGACATCAACTCATCCTGGGAATTCTTCCAAAGCAAATTGCTCTCTCTCATGCACAGATTTATCCCATCTCGTCTTCAGTTGTCATACCCTTCCTCCCGTCCATGGTACACGGAATCTTGTGGTGAGGCTATTGCCCAGAAACAACTTGCTTTCGTCTCCTGGAAAGCAAATCCAACGGAAGGAAATCTCATTTCCTTTCACAAAGCCCGAAACAAGTGCGTGTCCACCCTCAGGAGAGCCAGGAAACAATATCTCTGCGTTCTCAGGACCGAACTCTCTTATCTGTCTCCCTCTTCCAAATCCTGGTGGCGTCTGGTCAAATCTGTTTCTGGTGTTTGTTCCCCCTCCATCCCCTCCCTCACCTCAAATGGCTACACGGCTGACTCCGCACGTTAAAAAGCTGAATGCCTCAACTCTGTGTTTGCCTCTAAATCTTGTGTCCCAAACCCATCCCTCTCTGTACCCACCGTACCCAGTCGTACCCAGCTACTCCTGGACTCTGTGTCCTTTCCTCCTGACAAGGTGGAAAAGTTTCTGTCAACCCTCGACTCTGATTCTGCAACTGGACCTGACGGCATCAGCCCACGGGTCCTAAAATCATGTTCTTCCGCTCTTTCACTCCCTCTCTCTGTTCTCTTCACCCTCTCTTTTGCTCAAGGTCATCTTCCATCTGCTTGGAAATCTGCCAACATCACCGCTTTGCACAAAAAAGGTGCAAAAACAGATCCCAGCAACTACAGACCAATCAGCCTTCTCCCAATTATCAGCAAAGTCATGGAATCCATCATTGCTTCAGATATGAAATCTTTCCTCTTCTCCAATGGCTTGATCTCTGATCATCAATTTGGTTTCAGACCTGGACACTCCACTCTGGACATGCTGCTTCTGCTTTCTCAACAATGGATGGAGGTCCTCAATGCCAAACAGGAAATTAGAGCAGTCTCCCTTGACATATCACGTGCCTTCGATACGGTCTGGCACCCCGCTCTGCTCACCAAACTCTCCTCTTTTGGTATCCATGGAAATCTCCACGCATGGCTGGCGGACTTCCTCTCTAGTCGTAGTCAACGTGTGGCCCTGAATGGGTTTCTCTCATCTCCTCTTCCTGTTCAGGCTGGAGTTCCCCAAGGCAGTGTTCTGGGCCCTGTGCTTTTTCTGGTCTTCATCAATGATCTCTCTGACTCTCTTGAAAATCCTCTCTATCTCTTTGCTGACGACTCTACTCTCTGTCGCGCCATTCTTCATCCTGCAGATCGGCAGTCTGCGGCCTCCTCACTCTCTGCAGACCTGGACAAAATCACAGATTGGGCAAACAAGTGGAACATGTCTTTCAATCCTGACAAATCTCACACCCTTACGATGTCTCTCCGAAAAGACCGACTGGACAACCCACCCATCCACTTTCTGAATAATCCTCTCCAAGAAGTTCTGTCACTCAAGCTTTTGGGTCTCACTATCTGCCATGATCTTTCCTGGGAAAAACACATTTCAAATCTGGCCTCCAAAGCCAGTCGCCGACTGGGCATCCTCCGTCGTGCGAAGTCCTTCCTTGGCACACCTGAGCTCCTCACCACATACAAGGCTTTCATCTGCAGCTCAATGGAATACTGCTCTCCCCTCTGGACTGGTGCTCCTGCCTCACACCTAGCACGCCTTCACGCTGTTGAAACCAAAGCATTCAGAATCATTGGAATCTCCCGCGATGAAGCTAACTCCAAGGGTGGTGGTCTTTGGTGGTTGGTTGGTGGTCTTTCCGTCTTCTACCGACTCCTCTCTGGCCTTGCCCCCCCCAGCTCTCTCTGGGCTCTGTCCCGCAAATATTCCTACAGGTCGCACAAGATCTGCCTGCAACCCTCTTATGGTTAAACTGCCAAAATCAAGAGCTCTCTGCTCACCTTCACTCCTTCATTCCTCTTTTTTCCCACCTCTGGAACAAACTCCCTCACTCTCTTCAATCCCACTCCACCCTCCAAGTCTTTAAAACAGCTGTTCACCACCATCTCTTATCTTCCCCCATCCAAAACCTTGATCTTTTCTACCCCCGCTAATTTCACCCCAATTCCACTTTTTTGAAATACCAACTTCTGCCCAGGAAGTCCTTGGTGTCCTTGTGTTTTATACTTCTCCCTCCCCCCCCCCCCCCTTCCCATGCCTCCTCCCCCCGGGCCCCCTCCCTTCCACACATCTCCCTGCTCTCGGATGTTGTGTTTGTGTGCTTCTCCTTCTCTCCCCATCTTGTCTTCCGCTCCCTCTTTTTGGGTATTTTGTTTGTCTGGTTGATTTGTTTGTGAAGTAAATGTTAGCTCTTTCACGAGCCTCGATTCAGTATACAAAAAAAAAAATTCAAAAAAAATTTTAAAAAATCACAATCATAGTGTATCGATCACGATTTGAAACACGATGGAATAACATTTACCGATATGAACAATGATGTGGCTTTTATTGAAATTCTAAAGATACTATTTAGATTTTGATGATTTGCGTGTGATATGATTCAACGGATGTTTATATGAATCGTTTAAAATAAAAAAAAACATCGATTTCTGATATTTTGCCTTTTCATTTGGGCCTCCCAAATGAAGCCCCACCCATAGGGCGGGTACTGTTGCGAGTTAAAATAAATATTTATTATATCTTGTTAGTTTTAATAAACACTGCTTATATCTTCATAATCATTAACATAAATACTTATTATATCTTGTTAGTTTCAATAAATGCTGCTTATATCTTCATAATCATTAAAATAAATACTTATTATATCTTGTTAGTTTTAATAAATACTGCTTATATCTTAATAATCATTAAAATAAATACTTATTATATCTTGTTCGTTTTAATAAATACTGCTTATATCTTCATAATCATTAAAATAAATACTTATTATATCTTGTTGGTTTTAATAAATACAGCTTATATCTTAATAATCATTAAAATAAATACTTATTATATCTTGTTAGTTTTAATAAATACTGCTTATATCTTCATAATCATTAAAATAAATACTTATTATATCTTGTTAGTTTTAATAAATACAGCTTGTATCTTCATAATCATTAAAATAAATACTTATTATATCTTGTTAGTTTTAATAAATACTGCTTATATCTTCATAATCATTAAAATAAATACTTATTATATCTTGTTAGTTTTAATAAATACTGCTTATATCTTAATAATCATTAAAATAAATACTTATTATATCTTGTTACTTTTAATAAATACTGCTTATATCTTCATAATCATTAAAATAAATACTTATTATATCTTGTTAGTTTTAATAAATACTGCTTATATCTTAATAATCATTAAAATAAATACTTATTATATCTTGTTAGTTTTAATAAATGCTGCTTATATCTTAATAATCATTAAAATAAATACTTATTATATCTTGTTAGTTTTAATAAATACAACTTATATCTTCATAATCATTAAAATAAATACTTATTATATCTTGTTAGTTTTAATAAATACTGCTTATATCTTCATAATCATTAAAATAAATACTTATTATATCTTGTTGGTTTTAATAAATACTGCTTATTTCTTCATAATCATTAAAATAAATACTTATTATATCTTGTAAGTTTTAATAAATACAGCTTATATCTTCATAATCATTAAAATAAATACTTATTATATCTTGTTAGTTTTAATAAATACTGCTTATATCTTCATAATCATTAAAATAAATACTTATTATATCTTGTAAGTTTTAATAAATACAGCTTATATCTTCATAATCATTAAAATAAATACTTATTATATCTTGTTAGTTTTAATAAATACAGCTTATATCTTCATAATCATTAAAATAAATACTTATTATATCTTGTAAGTTTTAATAAATACAGCTTATATCTTCATAATCATTAAAATAAATACTTATTATATCTTGTTAGTTTTAATAAATACAGCTTATATCTTCATAATCATTAAAATAAATACTTATTATATCTTGTTAGTTTTAATAAATACTGCTTGTATCTTCATAATCATTAAAATAAATACTTATTATATCTTGTTAGTTTTAATAAATACAGCTTATATCTTCATAATCATTAAAATAAATACTTATTATATCTTGTTAGTTTTAATAAATACTGCTTGTATCTTCATAATCATTAAAATAAATACTTATTATATCTTGTTAGTTTTAATAAATACTGCTTGTATCTTCATAATCATTAAAATAAATACTTATTATATCTTGTTGGTTTTAATAAATACAGCTTATATCTTCATAATCATTAAAATAAATACTTATTATATCTTGTTGGTTTTAATAAATACTGCTTGTATCTTCATAATCATTAAAATAAATACTTATTATATCTTGTTGGTTTTAATAAATACAGCTTATATCTTCATAATCATTAAAATAAATACTTATTATATCTTGTTAGTTTTAATAAATACAGCTTATATCTTCATAATCATTAAAATAAATACTTATTATATCTTGTTGGTTTTAATAAATACTGCTTGTATCTTCATAATCATTAAAATAAATACTTATTATATCTTGTTAGTTTTAATAAATACAGCTTATATCTTCATAATCATTAAAATAAATACTTATTATATCTTGTTAGTTTTAATAAATACTGCTTATATCTTAATAATCATTAAAATAAATACTTATTATATCTTGTTAGTTTTAATAAATGCTGCTTATATCTTAATAATCATTAAAATAAATACTTATTATATCTTGTTAGTTTTAATAAATACAACTTATATCTTCATAATCATTAAAATAAATACTTATTATATCTTGTTAGTTTTAATAAATACTGCTTATATCTTCATAATCATTAAAATAAATACTTATTATATCTTGTTGGTTTTAATAAATACTGCTTATTTCTTCATAATCATTAAAATAAATACTTATTATATCTTGTAAGTTTTAATAAATACAGCTTATATCTTCATAATCATTAAAATAAATACTTATTATATCTTGTTAGTTTTAATAAATACTGCTTATATCTTCATAATCATTAAAATAAATACTTATTATATCTTGTAAGTTTTAATAAATACAGCTTATATCTTCATAATCATTAAAATAAATACTTATTATATCTTGTTAGTTTTAATAAATACAGCTTATATCTTCATAATCATTAAAATAAATACTTATTATATCTTGTAAGTTTTAATGAATACAGCTTATATCTTCATAATCATTAAAAGAAATACTTATTATATCTTGTTAGTTTTAATAAATACAGCTTATATCTTCATAATCATTAAAATAAATACTTATTATATCTTGTTAGTTTTAATAAATACTGCTTGTATCTTCATAATCATTAAAATAAATACTTATTATATCTTGTTAGTTTTAATAAATACTGCTTGTATCTTCATAATCATTAAAATAAATACTTATTATATCTTGTTGGTTTTAATAAATACAGCTTATATCTTCATAATCATTAAAATAAATACTTATTATATCTTGTTAGTTTTAATAAATACAGCTTATATCTTCATAATCATTAAAATAAATACTTATTATATCTTGTTGGTTTTAATAAATACAGCTTATATCTTCATAATCATTAAAATAAATACTTATTATATCTTGTTAGTTTTAATAAATACAGCTTATATCTTCATAATCATTAAAATAAATACTTATTATATCTTGTTGGTTTTAATAAATACTGCTTACATCTTCATAATCATTAAAATAAATACTTATTATATCTTGTTGGTTTTAATAAATACAGCTTATATCTTCATAATCATTAAAATAAATACTTCTTATATCTTGTTGGTTTTAATAAATACTGCTTATATCTTCATAATCATTAAAATAAATACTTATTATATCTTGTTAATTTTAATAAATACAGCTTATATCTTAATAATCATTAAAATAAATACTTATTATATCTTGTTGGTTTCAATAAATACAGCTTATATCTTCATAATCATTAAAATAAATACTTATTATATCTTGTTAGTTTTAATAAATACAGCTTATATCTTCATAATCATTAAAATAAATACTTATTATATCTTGTTGGTTTCAATAAATACAGCTTATATCTTCATAATCATTAAAATAAATACTTATTATATCTTGTTAGTTTTAATAAATACTGCTTATATCTTCATAATCATTAAAATAAATACTTATTATATCTTGTTAATTTTAATAAATACAGCTTATATCTTAATAATCATTAAAATAAATACTTATTATATCTTGTTGGTTTCAATAAATACAGCTTATATCTTCATAATCATTAAAATAAATACTTATTATATCCTGTTAGTTTTAATAAATACAGCTTATATCTTCATAATCATTAAAATAAATACTTATTATATCTTGTTGGTTTCAATAAATACAGCTTATATCTTCATAATCATTAAAATAAATACTTATTATATCTTGTTAGTTTTAATAAATACTGCTTATATCTTCATAATCATTAAAATAAATACTTATTATATCTTGTTAGTTTTAATAAATACTGCTTATATCTTCATAATCATTAAAATAAATACTTATTATATCTTGTTAGTTTTAATAAATACAGCTTATATCTTCATAATCATTAAAATAAATACTTATTATATCTTGTTAGTTTTAATAAATACAGCTTATATCTTCATAATCATTAAAATAAATACTTATTATATCTTGTTAGTTTTAATAAATACTGCTTATATCTTCATAATCATTAAAATAAATACTTATTATATCTTGTTAGTTTTAATAAATACAGCTTATATGTTCATAATATCATTAAAATAAATACTTATTATATCTTGTTAGTTTTAATAAATACTGCCTATATCTTCATAATCATTAAAATAAATACTTATTATATCTTGTTAGTTTTAATAAATACAGCTTATATCTTCATAATCATTAAAATAAATACTTATTATATCTTGTTGGTTTTAATAAATACAGCTTATATCTTCATAATCATTAAAATAAATACTTATTATATCTTGTTAGTTTTAATAAATACAGCTTATATCTTCATAATCATTAAAATAAATACGTATTATATCTTGTTGGTTTTAATAAATACTGCTTACATCTTCATAATCATTAAAATAAATACTTATTATATCTTGTTGGTTTTAATAAATACAGCTTATATCTTCATAATCATTAAAATAAATACTTATTATATCTTGTTGGTTTTAATAAATACAGCTTATATCTTCATAATCATTAAAATAAATACTTATTATATCTTGTTGGTTTTAATAAATACAGCTTACATCTTCATAATCATTAAAATAAATACTTATTATATCTTGTTGGTTTTAATAAATACAGCTTATATCTTCATAATCATTAAAATAAATACTTATTATATCTTGTTGGTTTTAATAAATACAGCTTATATCTTCATAATCATTAAAATAAATACTTATTATATCTTGTTGGTTTTAATAAATACAGCTTATATCTTCATAATCATTAAAATAAATACTTATTATATCTTGTTAGTTTTAATAAATACTGCTTATATCTTCATAATCATTAAAATAAATACTTATTATATCTTGTTAATTTTAATAAATACTGCTTATATCTTCATAATCATTAAAATAAATACTTATTATATCTTGTTTGTTTTAATAAATACTGCTTATATCTTAATAATCATTAAAATAAATACTTATTATATCTTGTTAGTTTTAATAAATACAGCTTATATCTTCATAATCATTAAAATAAATACTTATTATATCTTGTTAGTTTTAATAAATACTGCTTATATCTTCATAATCATTAAAATAAATACTTATTATATCTTGTTGGTTTCAATAAATACAGCTTATATCTTCATAATCATTAAAATAAATACTTATTATATCTTGTTAGTTTTAATAAATACAGCTTATATCTTCATAATCATTAAAATAAATACTTATTATATCTTGTTGGTTTCAATAAATACTGCTTATATCTTCATAATCATTAAAATAAATACTTATTATATCTTGTTAGTTTTAATAAATACTGCTTATATCTTCATAATCATTAAAATAAATACTTATTATATCTTGTTAGTTTTAATAAATACAGCTTATATCTTCATAATCATTAAAATAAATACTTATTATATCTTGTTAGTTTTAATAAATACAGCTTATATCTTCATAATCATTAAAATAAATACTTATTATATCTTGTTAGTTTTAATAAATACAGCTTATATCTTCATAATCATTAAAATAAATACTTATTATATCTTGTTAGTTTTAATAAATACTGCTTATATCTTCATAATCATTAAAATAAATACTTATTATATCTTGTTAGTTTTAATAAATACAGCTTATATCTTCATAATCATTAAAATAAATACTTATTATATCTTGTTAGTTTTAATAAATACTGCTTATATCTTCATAATCATTAAAATAAATACTTATTATATCTTGTTAGTTTTAATAAATACAGCTTATATCTTCATAATCATTAAAATAAATACTTATTATATCTTGTTAGTTTTAATAAATACAGCTTATATCTTCATAATCATTAAAATAAATACTTATTATATCTTGTTAGTTTTAATAAATACAGCTTATATCTTCATAATCATTAAAATAAATACTTATTATATCTTGTTAGTTTTAATAAATACTGCTTATATCTTCATAATCATTAAAATAAATACTTATTATATCTTGTTAGTTTTAATAAATACAGCTTATATCTTCATAATCATTAAAATAAATACTTATTATATCTTGTTAGTTTTAATAAATACAGCTTATATCTTCATAATCATTAAAATAAATACTTATTATATCTTGTTAGTTTTAATAAATACAGCTTATATCTTCATAATCATTAAAATAAATACTTATTATATCTTGTTAGTTTTAATAAATACAGCTTATATCTTCATAATCATTAAAATAAATACTTATTATATCTTGTTAGTTTTAATAAATACTGCTTATATCTTCATAATCATTAAAATAAATACTTATTATATCTTGTTAGTTTTAATAAATACAGCTTATATCTTCATAATCATTAAAATAAATACTTATTATATCTTGTTAGTTTTAATAAATACTGCTTATATCTTCATAATCATTAAAATAAATACTTATTATATCTTGTTAGTTTTAATAAATACAGCTTATATCTTCATAATCATTAAAATAAATACTTATTATATCTTGTTAGTTTTAATAAATACAGCTTATATCTTCATAATCATTAAAATAAATACTTATTATATCTTGTTAGTTTTAATAAATACAGCTTATATCTTCATAATCATGAAAATAAATACTTATTATATCTTGTTAGTTTTAATAAATACAGCTTATATCTTCATAATCATTAAAATAAATACTTATTATATCTTGTTGGTTTTAATAAATACTGCTTATATCTTCATAATCATTAAAATAAATACTTGTTATATCTTGTTAGTTTCAATAAATACAGCTTATATCTTCATAATCATTAAAATAAATACTTATTATATCTTGTTGGTTTTAATAAATACTGCTTATATCTTCATAATCATTAAAATAAATACTTATTATATCTTGTTAGTTTTAATAAATACAGCTTATATCTTCATAATCATTAAAATAAATACTTATTATATCTTGTTCGTTTTAATAAATACTGCTTATATCTTCATAATCATTAAAATAAATACTTATTATATCTTGTTAGTTTTAATAAATACAGCTTATATCTTCATAATCATTAAAATAAATACTTATTATATCTTGTTAATTTTAATAAATACTGCTTATATCTTCATACTCATTAAAATAAATACTTATTATATCTTGTTTTGTTTTAATAAATATGGCTTATATCTTCATAATCATTAAAATAAATACTTATTATATCTTGTTGGTTTTAATAAATACAGCTTATATCTTCATAATCATTAAAATAAATACTTATTATATCTTGTTAGTTTTAATAAATACAGCTTATATCTTCATAATCATTAAAATAAATACTTATTATATCTTGTTGGTTTTAATAAATACTGCTTACATCTTCATAATCATTAAAATAAATACTTATTATATCTTGTTGGTTTTAATAAATACAGCTTATATCTTCATAATCATTAAAATAAATACTTATTATATCTTGTTGGTTTTAATAAATACTGCTTATATCTTAATAATCATTAAAATAAATACTTATTATATCTTGTTAGTTTCAATAAATACTGCTTATATCTTAATAATCATTAAAATAAATACTTATTATAATAATAATAATAATAATAATTCATTTATTTTGTATAGCGCTTTTCCAGAAGCCCAAAGGCGCTTTGACAGAGTGGAAAACATAATGCATAACAATACATGAAAACAACAATTGCAAAAAGACAAGAATCAAGAAAACAAACAGCAGCGATATACGGCATATATATAAGACAAGAATCAAAAAGACAAGACAAGAATCAATAGGGAAATATTTAAAGCAAAAGGAGGGAGAAGGAGAAGAGATAGTCAGGGGTTAAATGCTGTGGGTTGAATGTTGAATGCAGCGTTGAACAGGTGGGTCTTTAGTGATGTTTTGAATGTGGTGAGTGAGGAGGAGTCTCTGATGGTGTGAGGTAGTGAGTTCCAGAGGGTGGGAGCAGCGATGGAGAAGGCCCTGTCCCCCCAGGATCTGAATTTGGTCCGGATGGAGGGGGTCAGGAGGTTGGTACCAGCAGAGCGGAGGTTGCGGGTGGGAGTGTGTCTGGAGAGGAGGTCAGCCAGGTAGGATGGGGCCAGGTTATGGAGGGCTTTGTATGTCAAGAGGAGGATTTTGTACTGGATTCTCTGGGGGATGGGGAGCCAGTGAAGCTTGTAAAGGACGGGGGTGATGTGGTCACGGGTCCGGGAATGAGTGAGTAGACGGGCAGCGGAGTTCTGAATGTATTGGAGTTTATTGGTGATTTTTGAGGGTGAACCATAGAGGAGGCTATTGCAGTAGTCCAGACGGGAGGTGATGAAGGCGTGGATGAGGGTTTCTGCAGCCGTGGAGGAGAGGGATGAGCGGAGACGGGCAATGTTTTTCAGGTGAAAGAAGGCTGACTTTGTGATCTGTTTAGTGTATTTGTCGAAGGAAAGGGTTTGGTCAAAGATGACGCCAAGATTCCGGATGTGAGGGGAGGTGGATACTGGGATACCGTCGATGTTGAGGGCAAAGTTATGGGTGGATTTTGTGAGCGTTTTTGGGCCAATGATGATTATTTCAGATTTATCACAGTTAAGCTTGAGGAAGTTGATTTGAAGCCAGGATTTTATTTCAGTGATGCAGTTTGTCAGGATAGAGTGGGTGTCGGTGGAGACGGACTTGGTGGAGATGAAAAGCTGGATGTCATCGGCGAAGCAGTGGAATTGGAGACCATGACGGCGGATTAAGTGACCGAGCGGGGACAGGTAAAGGATGAAGAGGAGGGGGCCAAGAACTGAACCTTGGGGGACACCTTGGGGGAGGGGAGCAGTGGGGGATTTGCAGTTATTGATGGAGATGAACTGGCATCTGTCAGAGAGGTATGATTTAATCCAAGAGAGGGCAGTGCCGGTGACGTTAAAGGTGGATTCAAGTCGGGTGAGGAGGATAGTGTGATCGATGGTGTCAAAGGCAGCGCTGAGGTCGAGGAGGACGAGAATGTTGAGGTTGCCAGCGTCAGAGGAGAGGAGAAGGTCGTTGGTGATTTTGAGGAGAGCAGTTTCAGTACTGTGGTTGGAGCGGAATCCGGATTGGAATGTTTCATACAAGTTATTGGCAGAGAGATGATGTTTGAGTTGAGTGGCTACAGCGCGTTCCAAAACTTTTGACAGAAAGGGTAGGTTGGAGATGGGTCTGAAGTTGTTTAGGGTGTCAGGGTTTAGACCAGGTTTTTTTAGAATGGGGGTAACAGCAGCAATTTTGAGGGAAGGTGGGACGATGCCTGTAGACAGGGAGGAGTTTATTGTTGCAATGATAAGTGGAGAGAGAGCAGGGAGGGAGGCTTTGACAAAGCTGGAGGGGATGGGGTCAAGAGTGCAGGTGGCAGTTTTCATTCCTATGAGGAGTTCAGAGAGGTCAGTAGGAGAGATTGGGGAGAACCGAGACAGGGGATGGCAGGACAAGGGGGGGCAGGTGGTTGGAGGGGGAGCGGGTGCGGCGGTGGTCAAGCTGTTGTAGATGTTGTCAATTTTGCGTTGGAAGAAAGAGAGGAAGGAGGAAGGAGATGCAGTTGTCATCTTGTTATATCTTGTTAGTTTCAATAAATACTGCTTATATCTTCATAATCATTAAAATAAATACTTATTATATCTTGTTAGTTTTAATAAATACTGCTTATATCTTAATAATCATTAAAATAAATACTTATTATATCTTGTTAGTTTTTATAAATACTGCTTATATCTTCATAATCATTAAAATAAATACTTGTTATATCTTGTTAGTTTCAATAAATACTGCTTATATCTTCATAATCATTAAAATAAATACTTATTATATCTTGTTAATTTTAATAAATACTGCTTATATCTTCATAATCATTAAAATAAATACTTATTATATCTTGTTTGTTTTAATAAATACTGCTTATATCTTAATAATCATTAAAATAAATACTTATTATATCTTGTTAATTTTAATAAATACTGCTTATATCTTCATAATCATTAAAATAAATACTTATTATATCTTGTTTGTTTTAATAAATACAGCTTATATCTTCATAACCATTAAAATAAATACTTATTATATCTTGTTCGTTTTAATGAACACTGCTTTTATCTTCATAATCATTAAAATAAATACTTATTATATCTTGTTAGTTTCAATAAATACAGCTTATATCTTCATAATCATTAAAATAAATACTTATTATATCTTGTTCATTTTAATGAACACTGCTTTTATCTTCATAATCATTAAAATAAATACTTATTATATCTTGTTAGTTTCAATAAATACTGCTTATATCTTCATAATCATTAAAATAAATACTTATTATATCTTGTTAGTTTTAATAAATACTGCTTATATCTTCATAATCATTAAAATAAATACTTATTATATCTTGTTAGTTTTAATGAATACAACTTATATCTTCATAATTATTAAAATAAATACTTATTATATCTTGTTAGTTTTAATAAATACAGCTTATATCTTCATAATCATTAAAATAAATACTTATTATATCTTGTTAGTTTTCATAAATACTGCTTATATCTTCATAATCATTAAAATAAATACTTATTATATCTTGTTAGTTTTAATAAATACTGCTTATATCTTCATAATCATTAAAATAAATACTTATTATATCTTGTTAGTTTTAATAAATACAACTTATATCTTCATAATCATTAAAATAAATACTTATTATATCTTGTTAGTTTTAATAAATACTGCTTATATCTTCATAATCATTAAAATAAATACTTATTATATCTTGTTAGTTTTAATAAATACTGCTTATATCTTCATAATCATTAAAATAAATACTTATTATATCTTGTTAGTTTTAATAAATACAACTTATATCTTCATAATTATTAAAATAAATACTTATTATATCTTGTTAGTTTGAATAAATACTGCTTATATCTTCATAATCATTAAAATAAATACTTATTATATCTTGTTAGTTTCAATAAATACTGCTTATATCTTAATAATCATTAAAATAAATACTTATTATATCTTGTTCGTTTTAATAAATACTGCTTATATCTTCATAATCATTAAAATAAATACTTATTATATCTTGTTTTGTTTTAATAAATACTGCTTATATCTTCATAATCATTAAAATAAATACTTATTATATCTTGTTCGTTTTAATAAATACTGCTTATATCTTCATACTCATTAAAATAAATACTTATTATATCTTGTTAGTTTAAATAAATACTGCTTATATCTTCATAATCATTAAAATAAATACTTATTATATCTTGTTAGTTTTAATAAATACTGCTTATATCTTCATAATTATTAAAATAAATACTTATTATATCTTGTTTTGTTTTAATAAATACTGCTTATATCTTCATAATCATTAAAATAAATACTTATTATATCTTGTTCGTTTTAATAAATACTGCTTATATCTTCATACTCATTAAAATAAATACTTATTATATCTTGTTAGTTTAAATAAATACTGCTTATATCTTCATAATCATTAAAATAAATACTTATTATATCTTGTTAGTTTTAATAAATACTGCTTATATCTTCATAATTATTAAAATAAATACTTATTATATCTTGTTAGTTTTAATAAATACTGCTTATATCTTAATAATCATTAAAATAAATACTTATTATATCTTGTTAGTTTCAATAAATACTGCTTATATCTTCATAATCATTAAAATAAATACTTATTATATCTTGTTAGTTTTAATAAATACAACTTATATCTTCATAATCATTAAAATAAATACTTATTTTATCTTGTTAGTTTTAATAAATACTGCTTATATCTTAATAATCATTAAAATAAATACTTATTATATCTTGTTAGTTTCAATAAATACTGCTTATATCTTCATAATCATTAAAATAAATACTTATTATATCTTGTTAGTTTTAATAAATACAGCTTATATCTTCATAATCATTAAAATAAATACTTATTATATCTTGTTAGTTTTAATAAATACTGCTTATATCTTCATAATCATTAAAATAAATACTTATTATATCTTGTTAGTTTTAATAAATACAACTTATATCTTCATAATCATTAAAATAAATACTTATTATATCTTGTTAGTTTTAATAAATACTGCTTATATCTTCATAATCATTAAAATAAATACTTATTATATCTTGTTAGTTTTAATAAATACTGCTTATATCTTCATAATCATTAAAATAAATACTTATTATATCTTGTTAGTTTTAATAAATACAACTTATATCTTCATAATCATTAAAATAAATACTTATTATATCTTGTTAGTTTGAATAAATACTGCTTATATCTTCATAATCATTAAAATAAATACTTATTATATCTTGTTAGTTTCAATAAATACTGCTTATATCTTCATAATCATTAAAATAAATACTTATTATATCTTGTTCGTTTTAATAAATACAGCTTGTATCTTCATAATCATTAAAATAAATACTTATTATATCTTGTTAGTTTTAATAAATACAGCTTATATCTTCATAATCATTAAAATAAATACTTATTATATCTTGTTTTGTTTTAATAAATACTGCTTATATCTTCATAATCATTAAAATAAATACTTATTATATCTTGTTCGTTTTAATAAATACTGCTTATATCTTCATACTCATTAAAATAAATACTTATTATATCTTGTTTTGTTTTAATAAATACGGCTTATATCTTCATAATCATTAAAATAAATACTTATTATATCTTGTTAGTTTTAATAAATACTGCTTATATCTTCATACTCATTAAAATAAATACTTATTATATCTTGTTAGTTTAAATAAATACTGCTTATATCTTCATATTCATTAAAATAAATACTTATTATATCTTGTTAGTTTTAATAAATACTGCTTATATCTTCATAATTATTAAAATAAATACTTATTATATCTTGTTAGTTTTAATAAATACTGCTTATATCTTCATAATCATTAAAATAAATACTTATTATATCTTGTTAGTTTTAATAAATACTGCTTATATCTTCATAATCATTAAAATAAATACTTATTATATCTTGTTAGTTTTAATAAATACTGCTTATATCTTCATAATCATTAAAATAAATACTTATTATATCTTGTTAGTTTTAATAAATACTGCTTATATCTTAATAATCATTAAAATAAATACTTATTATATCTTGTTAGTTTCAATAAATACTGCTTATATCTTCATAATCATTAAAATAAATACTTATTATATCTTGTTAGTTTTAATAAATACAGCTTATATCTTCATAATCATTAAAATAAATACTTATTATATCTTGTTAGTTTTAATAAATACGGCTTATATCTTCATAATCATTAAAATAAATACTTATTATATCTTGTTAGTTTTAATAAATACTGCTTATATCTTCATAATCATTAACATAAATACTTATTATATCTTGTTAGTTTTAATAAATACGGCTTATATATTCATAATCATTAAAATAAATACTTATTATATCTTGTTAGTTTTAATAAACACTGCTTATATCTTCATAATCATTAAAATAAATACTTATTATATCTTGTTAGTTTTAATAAATACAGCTTGTATCTTCATAATCATTAAAATAAATACTTATTATATTGTTGCGTGTGTGGGGGTAGGTAACAAAATACTTTAGTCCAGATAGAGTTGTGTACGTTTAGAATGCTCCGATGACCCAAAGAAGAAGAAGCCCACTTTCATGTAACTAAGTCGGGAACCCGTTAGGCCGAATGTCCGTGTAAGCGTTTGTGTGTCTCCATACAAGGGGTGGTGCTATGCTAATTAGGTAGGGTTGAAGAATAATCCCCAGTGTGTAATTGCCCTTGTGATTTTTCCCTTTGTTCTCATAACACTCTCTCGGCCAGCCATGCAATCTGCACATAATTACAACCACCATAATCGCCGACAGTGCCCAGACATTACGACCCCGCCCAGCCGAACATTCTCGATGGGCATCAAGAATGGCCTTGAGGTCACGACCCGAATGAGGATTGGTTGAGGAGCGATGTGGTGAACACCCACCATCAGGCGAAGAAGAACATTGTCTCTCAGGAGACGCTTGATACCATTGACCAGAGTCGCAAGGCCAGGCTCGATGGCAGAGCTGAACTGTTCAGGAAGCTGAGGAGTAAAACTGTATGCTCGCTGAGGGCGGACAAGGAGGCCTATGTGCGAGGAATCTGTGAAAGGGTAGAGCATCACTTGTGGACATGTGATTCTCGTCTTGTTTACAAAGGAATACGTGCATTGCGTTTCTCTAAGCCTGTCCCTAGGTGTACTGCAGTTCGACAAGAGGGTGGTGGCCTCTTGACAGAGGAGTCTGAAGTGAAGGCCCGCTGGGCCGGTTACTTTGAGCGGCTGTACCAGCCTGACCCACCAGCTGTTGAGTTGGATGTCAGGGGTGTTGCTATCCCAAAGGCTGACCCCCCCAATTAACTGTGAACTGCCTTCACTTGTGGAAACACAGGCGGCGGTGAACCGGCTGAAAGGGGGAAAGCTCCTGGGAGTTGTGGCATCTATGCTGAGCTTCTCAAGGCTGGTGGAAATGCTGTACTTGTGTGCCCGTTGGGATCATGGTGCCCATGATCTCAAAACCAAGATCCAGGCTTTCAATGACATCTTGGATGCTGCTGTCTTGTCTGTGCCTGTTTGTGGTGAAGGCATTAAGGTCACAAAGAGATTCACTTACCTTGGCAGTGTTATTCATGTATCCGCATGTTGTGAGCCAGAGGTTGATAAACATCTGGGTTGGGCCTGAGGAGTCATGGATTCACTGGATCACGGGGTGTGGCGCTGTCGGTATCTATGCAGGAGGACGAAAGTCAGAGTCTAAGTCCTTGGTGCTTCCAGTCTTGCTCTACGGATGCGAGACGTGGACCCTCACCAAGGGCCAGAGAATGAGACTTAACTCCTTTGGAACCAAGTCTCTTCGGAGAATCCTTGGGTATCGCTGGTCGGACTTTGTGTCCAACGAGCGGTTTCTGAGAGAGACTCAGATGAGATTTGTTTCCTGTATGGTCCGTGAGCGTCAGCTACAGCTCCATCTACATGTGGCTCGTTTTCCGGACACTGATCCAGCTCACCAGATACTCTCAGCAAGGGAGTCTCGTGAGTGGAGGAGGCCAACGGGCCGACCGCCTGTCTCGTGGTTGCAGCTGATTGATCGGCATCTCAAGGAGATAGGGATGGGCCAGGCATCAGCCTGGAGGATGGCCAGACGGAGGCCCTTGGAGTACCGTTGGAAAGTGGATGCGGCATGCGCTGCTCTGGCACATGCTCCCATACTTGACTTGACTTGATATTGTTAGTTTAAAAAATACGGCTTATATCTTAATAATAATTAAAATAAACACTTGTTATATATTGTTAGTTTTTAAAAAAAATGTCATATCTTAACAATCATTTATATCTTGTTAGTTTTAATAAATACTGCTTATATCTTAATAGTAATTCAAATAAATACTGGTTATATATTGTTATGTTTGTAGGGGGTAGTGATAACTTAGAACCAGGTAGATTTGCATAAATTAGCATGCACCATATGTCACGATGAAAACACCATGTAATAAGTACTTGTTTAGCCAGGATGTCGTGTAAGGTGTATCTTCGTTCCCATCACGAGGGGTGGGGTCATGTTAATTAGTTTCGGGATTATGTTAATTAATCCCTGTTTGTCAATACCTCTATAATCTATACCTTTGTTCCTTTTGACACTGCACTAGACACTAGTCAAAATCGCCCATTAAACTACACTAATTATTTAATTTTTTTGTTTTTGTTTTTTTGTATACAAGATCGAGGCTCGTGAAAGAGCGAACATTAATCACACAGAAAGACAAACCGACACATAAAACATATAACATCAGGAGCGGTAGACAAGATGGGGAGAGAGGGGGAAGGACACAAACACAACATTTGAGAGCAGGGACCGAGAGACATGGAGACATCGAGAGATCTGAGAGAGGGCGAGGGCTTTGGGGGGGCGGGGGCATGGGAAGGGGGGAGTGGGAGAGGTATAAAACATATGGACACTGCCAGGACTTCCAGGAAAGAAGTTGGAATTTCAAACAAGGTGGATCTGGGGTGAATTAGCGGGGGTAGAAAAGATCAAGGTTTTGGATGGGGGAAGATAAGAGATGGTGGTGAACAGCTGTTTTAAAGACCTGGAGGGAGGAGTGGGATTGAAGGGAGTGAGGGAGTTTGTTCCAGAGGCGGGAGAAAAGAGGAATGAAAGAGTGAAGGTGAGCAGAGAGCCGAGATTTCGGCAGTTTAACCATCAGAGGTTTGCTGGCAGATCTTGTGCGACCTGTAGGAATATTTGGGGGACAGAGCACAGAGAGAGCTGGGGGTGCAAGGCCGGAGAGGAGTCGGTAGAAGACAGAAAGACCACCTACCTGCCTGCGGTGAGTGAGTGAAAGGCCCTCAGAGATAGCTTCATCGCGGGAGATTCCAATAATTCTGCAAGCTTTGGTTTCAACAGCGTGAAGCCGAGCTAGGTGTGAGGCAGGAGCACCGGCCCATAGGGGAGAACAGTATTCCATTGAGCTGCAGATGAAAGCCTTGTATGTGGTGAGGAGCTCAGGTGTGCCGAGGAAGGACTTCGCACGACGAAGGATGCCCAGTCGGCGACTGGCTTTGGAGGCCAGCTTGGAAATGTGGTTTTCCCAAGAAAGACCATGGCAGATAGTGAGACCCAAAAGCTTGAGCGACAGAACTTCTTGGAGAGGATTGTTGAGAAAGTAGATGGGAGGGTTGTCCAGTCGATCTTTTCGGAGAGACATAGTAAGAGTGTGAGATTTGTCAGGATTGAAAGACATGTTCCACTTGTTTGACCAGTCTGTGATTTTGTCCATGTCTTCAGAGAGTGAGGAGGCTGCAGACTGCCGATCTGAGGGAAGAGGAATGGAGCGGCAGAGAGTGGAGTCATCAGCAAAGAGATAGAGAGGATTTTCAAGAGAGTCAGAGAGATCATTGATGAAGACCAGAAAAAGCACAGGGCCCAGAACACTGCCTTGGGGAACTCCAGCCTGAGCAGGAAGAGGAGATGAGAGAAACCCATTCAGGGCCACACGTTGACGACGACTAGAGAGGAAGTCCGCCAGCCATGCGTGGAGATTTCCATGGATACCAAAGGAGGAGAGTTTGGTGAGCAGAGCGGGGTGCCAGAGCGGGGTGCTAATTAAGAATAAAACCACCGGAAACCATGCATGAAGCACTTGCGCTGATTTCAGCCCGACGTGGTGAATCGCACAAGGACAGGCAGGCCGAGAGCCGCTCCCCGGAGAGCCGTGATTGGGAGGGGAATTTGACACAAGGACGAGTAAGACGGGATTTGCTGGTAGGAGCAGAGATGGACTACAAAGAGGTGACACACGCTGATTGGTGAAGTACGCCAGATGACGTGAGAGCCTGGGTGATAAAAGAACGCTCTCGCGGACATTTTGCTCTCTTCTGTTCTCATTGGCTTCTTGTTCTGGACGACATTTTGATCTCGCTCTCTTGTGCCTTGTCGTTCTGAAGACCACAGCAAATGGTCACGATTCCCTCTTGCACTTTCTCGTACTGGACCTCGTACGAACGGTGGACTTTGCTCTCTGGCTCAAAGAAGCTCATCGCGGACCGGCAGTGTTCCGAGACCTTGCTGGTGGTTGGGAGACGGAAGAGCCGTGGCCCAGGAACTGAGGTTCTCTGTGTAGAGGACGGGTGGACGAGCACGGCGTGGATGAGCGGGCTGCATGCCTGCCATTCGCTTCGTGCGTAAGGCCTGTTTCGCACCCACGAGCGCGACCGAGTGAAAGAGGGCACCTCGAGGCCTGGTTCCGCGCATGGACTTCGCGCCAAGGTGTGTGTTCCCGCGCACGGACCTCCGGGACCCGTTCGCGGACTGACGTGACCCCACCGGCCAAGTTGAGTTAAGTGCACACAGACGCATATTTAATTTCAATTATTTTTCCCTTTCGTCTGTCTTTGGGTCTGTTTGTAGGGACGTCCCGTTTAGAAATTCAGTTTTATCATGCGTTTTCTTAGTACCGGCATTTTATTAAATAAACCTGTTTATTTTTGTACATTTTAAATCCGTTTTCGTTTGAGTTACTTTATCCAGGTGTGAAGACATCGGGTGGAAGCCGTTCAGGTAAGGCTCCGGTTTCTCCCCCATTCGCTCCCCACGCGTCTTAACTCCACCGTTTGACTGAATGCCTTGGAGTAACAGCTTGTTCGGCTATACGTTCCTTGGAAAGAATTTAATCACCAGGAACGCGACAATATTGTTGCATGAGGAGGACCATTCATCCATGGGAAATTTATATTGAGGCAGGATTGATCTATCCACGTCTGTAATTTCCCATGACTGTTGCAAATTACAACACCAAACCTCACAGTATTTCATATTTTCCAAATAGTCTGTGGTTAAGTATTGGCCACTTCATTTTACTGCTGTCATGATACATGATGATGGTGTGAGTCGTCATTTTTGACGAATCCCTTCCCTTCATAGGTGTGCTCACCAAGCATTGTGCATTGTGGGATGGCTGTATAGTCCAATGCGGGACCCACAGCATCTACCACAAACATCGCAGGTATGGAATGGTACTTGTGGAGATGGACGTTGGCAGGTCTTCCTTCCTTGCCTCTGCTGTCTCTCGATAGCAAGTCTCCCACATTCAAAGTGGTCCAGGCCTTTGTGGAAAATGTTACACCAAGCTGACAATAAATTGCATATCTTCAAGATTATGACTGAAGAGTAAACAGTCATCAGCAAAAGGTAGATCATGGAGCAAAATTTTCGTGATTCTGAACTTGGCCTTCAGACACTGCAAATTGAAGACACTACCGTCGGTGCAAAAATAGATCATCACTCCACATCATGAAGCATAGAGGAAAACACAATGCCAAATAATAGGGGAGCAAGCTCACGGCCTTACTTTGTGCCGTTGGTAACAGGAAATGACTCAGAAGTGCGTCCACTGTCCCTCATACAAGCAACCATGTTATCGTGGAAGGATCTGATTATGTTGATCAACGTAGTGGGACAGCCAACTTTGTACAGTAGCATCCACAGGCCTTCTCTACTGACCAAATCAAACGCTTTTGCAAGACCAACGAAGACCATGTATAGATTACAATGTTGTTCTCTGCTCTTCTCCTAAAGTTGATGAGCAGCAAACATCATATTGGTCATGCCACGTCCAGCATGAAAGCTGCATTGCCTTTCTAGGGTGGTGCTGTTGACAATTGTTGGTAACATGTGATTAAGAATGATGCGAGCAAGTATTTTCCCAGCATTAGATAGTAGGGCCACACCATGGTAGTTGTCGACACACGGTCAATCACCTTTGCATTTGTACATGGGACCAATCGTGGGTGGCATATTTGAAAACCTGGGGTACTGATTCCTCATTCCAGATGGTATTGCAGAATTGGGTCTGTCAGGTGAGGAGTTTGGCACAGCCAAACTTGAAAACCTCAGAGGGGATACCATCGTCACCAGGGGCCTTTCCAGATGACATATCTTTGATGGCTCTGCTGGTCTCTATTTTAATCGGAGGGCGGGCAAGGTCTTCTAATATAGGCTTCTGGGGAAGAGAGTCAATGGCCGCGTCCGAGATGGAAGAGGGGTAATTGAGGACACCCTTAAAGTGTTCAACGTAGCGATCCAGGATCTTGTTTGGATCCGTGATAAGGTGCTGGCCATCCGAGCTATGGAGTGCGCCGATACCATGAGAAGATGGTCCATAGACTGCCTTTAGACCAGCATAGAAGTACCTGAAATTCTTTGTATCGTATGCCTCCTGAATTTCTTCCACTCTTGCTGCCCATCAGCTGTCTTTCATGGAACGTAGTCTTGATTGTGCAAGTCTCCTACATTGCAGATAAGAGGAGTGTGTGCTAACTTAGCCTCTGTCATCATCATTGCTCCTGGTCAATGATGAAACGACCATCACACTTGGTCCACCATACGTCAGGACTCGTGACTCGTAACATCTAGGGACTCCCAGCATGACATCACTAGGGACTCCCAACATGATGTCATCACTCCCCTGCCTATCCATGACATCACTCCTCCCTCACCACAGGACGTAGGTAAAAATGGGTGGTGAGCAGGTGAGCTGGTGCCAATGAAGGGAAAAACCTGCAGAGAGAAGCGATTAAAGTAATAGAGGTGTGCGCTATCCCTCTCCCACTCTCTATTCCTATGAGCATCATTGGTTGCAGGTGCATTAAATGCAATATGAAGTCTGATGCACATAGGCGTCGGTATGATGACGGCTGCCCTTGATGTCCAAAGTGGGCACAGCTGTCTGTATATGCTGTGTGGTGATGCCTAAATTGGTGCCACCAGTGATTTTCATTGACACATTTATCCATGATGTAGCGCTTCCCAGGCTGACCTACAGGTTCAGTTTGTTATCTGAGTGTCCTTCTCATAGCCTTAGCCTAAATATTGTCGCGTCCCCGGGGTTAAGACCACTGGTTGACGTATGACCGAAACGAGCTTTAACTCCGAGGCGTAGTTCGAAACTTGGCGGGATTATCTTTTTGCGCACGTGGGAAAGGCCCGAAGCCTTATCTGATCGGACGGCCGACATGGAGTTTAATCCGAACCTACAGAACACAAATACGGGACAAGCAAAATCCACAATACAAGAATGAAATGCAAAAATAAAGGATTTAATGAAAATATATGCAAGAGATAAAAATGAAAGGCGAGTTAAAAACTAGAATTCCTAATTGAGACGTCTCCACTCACAACGACATGACAGGGGAAAAGATAAAATAAAATAAAATCCCTTTTATAATCAGCCGAACTCAGCTTTACTGCTCCATCGAGGGCGTCGAATGAGTCGGCAGTTCCAAAGCGGCCGAAGCCGCGCATGGGTCCCACTCCAATAATGGCATGGAGAGACTTTTTCGTCACACCCCATACCGTGAGGTAATCCGTCAGGTGGTCCTCCTTCGCTAACAAGGCTGCGATGATCTCTCCGGCGCACACAGAGACACAGATCTCCGGCGCACACTGAGAGCGCCCGTCGTCCTCCCACGCAAAACAACCAAACGACCACCGCGATCAAGACCAGGACAAGAGCAAAAGGCAAACGCAGCCGTTCTCTTGAAAACCAGCACAAAAAGAGAATGCGACCGCCTCCAACGAATGCCAGCACAAAAGAGAGAGAAAATGTCGTCTCTTGTTACTTTTCTTGGAGCGTCCCAATGATGTCATCCTTTTGACCAATCGCACAGCGCCGTCCAATCGTCCCAACCAGTCGTCCTTTGGGGCGTGGCTTCAGGGCCATTCTTGACACTCAATGACGAAGCTCGGGGCGTGGCCTGTTAATTCCGGTCCTCCGAGGCGGAGCCTAGCTGTCCTTCGGGAATGTTCGGGGGCGGGGTTCCCTTGCTGATCGGCAAATGCTGTTTCTGTTGGCCCTGGCGGCGTGGTTGGCTAATGGAGCTCATCGTCTGGCTGGCTGAGTTTTATAAGAACACTAGCTGAAAGCACCCGGCGTTACCCGGGTTATTATTGAATGAATTTACTACTATTATTCAGCATTTACTCGCGGCCGTAGAAGATTGACTACTATAACTCAGCTCAGCTTTTAATTGCGAAATGGGCCCAGCCCGGCCGATGCGGCCTCGACCGGCCTCGCCACCTAGCCTATAACCTTCCCGGGGCCCGTCCCCACATTTTTGGTTCTTTTTGAATGAATTTACTACTATAATTCAGCTTTTACTCGCGGCCGTAGAAGAATGACTACTATAATTCAGCTCAGCTTTTAATTGTGAAATGGGCCCAGCTCAGCCGATGCGGCCTCGACCGGCCTCGCCACCTAGCCTATAACCTTCCCGGGGCCCGTCCCGACATTTTTGGTTCTTTTTGAATGAATTTACTACTATAATTCAGCTTTTACTCGCGGCCGTAGAAGAATGACTACTATAATTCAGCTCAGCTTTTAATTGTGAAATGGGCCCAGCTCAGCCGACACGGCCTCGACCGGCCTCACCACCTAGCCTATAACCTTCCCGGGGCCCGTCCCGACATTTTTGGTTCTTTTTGAATGAATTTACTACTATAATTCAGCTTTTACTCGCGGCTGTAGAAGATTGACTACTATAATTCAGCTCAGCTTTTAATTGTGAAATGGGCCCGGCCCGGCCAAAGCGGCCTCAACCAGCCTCGCCACCTAGCCTAAAACCTTCCCGGGGCCCGTCCCGACATGTATTGGAGGTTTCCTCCTATCTTTCACCGTTCAGGAGATTAGCTTGCGCAGACAAACAAACAAAAAATTTCTTTTATAATATAGAGAGAAGAGAGTAGAGAAGAGATTAGGGAAAAATCACAGGGAGGCAATACATACTGGGCATTATTAACCATAAGCTCTATAATTAATTAACACACCCTCCTTATGGCGACATGCAAACACTCTTAACCTGAACATTTACCCTACTTATGTTCATCGAGATGGGCTTCTCCTTATTAGTGTCACACGGTCCATACTAAAATCTACACATTCCTACTTCCTTAAGGTATTTCATGCCTACCCCCACAAACGTAACAATATGCTTCCCCCACAAGGCAGTGAGGATCCATTACCCTGGGAATTTGGGCCCATACCGGGTACTGTCAGCTGGAGCCAGCTGAGCCCTGGAAGCGCATGATAAATACACAACCTGTTAAACAATGGTGGTTGATTGGCATGACATTGATGTCCCCTCATGGTGAAAAATTGAATAACAAAGGTCTGTTGGGTATCCTGACACTCAATGAAAAAATCAGCAAAGAAATAACTATGACAATGATACGTAAAGAGTAATAATTTTGAGCTTTTTAATAGGCCTATCATAATAATTATTCCTAGAATACAAGGAGACTATGAAAACACACACTTTCACTCTTTCAAGACTAGGTTAAAGAAGTCTGAGCATACGTTCTGCCTGGGCAATGAGTGCACGATCTGTGGTAACACTTTTCCTTGAACCAACTCTTTGGCCATGTCCTCGCTGTGACCGACCAACCGACCGAGTGCTTGTGTCGCGATGTGCTGAACTGATGGATCTGCATCCAGCATTAGTGGCTGCAGCAATGCCGTGACATCTACAGAGCAAAGAGGACAGAGAAAAAAAATGAAACAAAAAGCAGGATCAACGATGTAGCAAAGCTGGGAAGAAAACAAATTACCAAATTACAAAACAAATTACAAATTACAAAATTACAAATTACAAATTAAATTACAAATTGATTAATTACAAATTACTAAAGAAATTCAAAACAGAACCCATAAACAAAAAATAGATAGATAAGAGGTTAAACAGCAAAGGGGAAATTATTGTGCAAATGGGGGTGGATTGGAGAGCGATGGAAGGGAATAGCTGAGTTGGTTGGAGACGTGAATTATGGGGGCATGTTGATGAGTAATGCCTCCTATTCTTCTTCTTCTTCAAAACAGGTAAGTAGATGTATACGGTAGGTTCCAGACCAGGCCAGACCCAGACCACAATCCCCACATCCCCCTTGCCCCAAAACCGGAAGTGTTCAAATTAATTAATGATTTTATCGATTTTCTCCTAAATTTCCAAATTTCCATTTTTCATGATTTTGTTATTTTCATGATTTGTCGAATAGGCGTTCCAGGCCAGGCCACCCTCCCCACCCGCACCACATTCCCCACATCCCCCTTACCCCGAAACCGAAACTGCCTCAACTCAAAAAACAGGAAGTGACTCACCACAAACCGGAAGTGACCAATTAATTAATTATTTTCCAATTTTCACATTTTCTCCAGAAGAATATTGTTCAGCATACGGACGGTGAAAGGGTGAAAGGGAGAGGACGTCGTGGTGAGGTGAAGGGAGAGGATGTCGTGGTGAGGTGAAGGGAGAGGACGTCGTGGTGAGGTGAAGGGAGAGGACGTCGTGGTGAGGTGAAGGGAGAGGACGTCGTGGTGAGGTGAAGGGAGAGGACGTCGTGGTGAGGTGAAGGGAGAGGACGTCGTGGTTCTCAGGCTTGCCGCTGGAGCATGGTGAGGCCTAGCGGCACGTGGAACCAAGTGGACTGCGGCCTTCTCCCCACACGGGAACGGGGGGCCTGGGCGATTGCAGACGACGCACTGAACGATCAGAGCTAAGTGCATGATAAAACACACAACGTTTATTTTTCATATATCCTCCCCATCTGTATGTGTGTGTCTGTAATAGGAGCGCTCCAGTTAGAGGGATTAGACCGGTGCGTTTTATTTTGTATTATCGGCATCCGTGGTAATAAACCTGTTTATTTTTGTACATAATTCCGTTTTCGTTGAGTTCATTGAACTCACAAAAATGCGCCACCAAAAATATCAGCTCTATCAAAGCACGCTTACGGCACTGAATGCAACATGGACACAAGGTTTTGTTCAAAATGCTTTGGGTGCTGGTTTCTCTTGGGAAGCTTGTGTCATCTGAAAGAGCAGAGAAAAGTCGCCATTTTGTGTCCCTCGCCCCGTCTGTGCTTGCGACTTGACGCCTTAGTTTTTATCAGATTATTTTACTTTATTGTATATAGTTATTATTGATTTAATTCTCCGTTTATTTGTTCGGGATTAAACCCGTTTGGTTTTATTCAAAGCTTTATCCCGGTGTGTACCCTGGTTAGAATAGGTACACCGTATCCCTGCGTGTCGTAAGAGGCGACAAAGAGGGTTGGCGTCAGGAAGGGCATCCGGCCATAAAAACATTGCCTCAAAAAGAGAACCATGACAATTACAACGATATATGGGCAGGGTACAGCCCGCAGTGGAGATCGGTTTCTGAGGTTTGGGACATGGAATGTAGGGACAATGACAGGGAGATCAGGAGAAGTGGTGGAAGTATTGGTCAGAAGAAGAGTGGACATATGTTCTGTGCAAGAGACGAGATGGAAGGGAAGTGGTGTGAGAATGGTGAAGGGTAGGCAGGGACAGAAATACAAGTTTGTGTGGCATGGGTGCCTGGAGGGCGTGAATGGTGTTGGTGTCCTGTTTTCTGAGGAGTTTGTAGACAGTGTGGTGAGTGTGACGAGAGTGAGTGATAGGTTGATGATGGTGAAAATGATGATTGGAAAGCTCTTGGTGAACCAATTCGGGATATGCTCCGCAGGTTGGTCGGAGCGATTTTTTTATTTTTTTTGTATACTGAATCGAGGCTCGTGAAAGAGCTAACATTTACTTCACAAACAAATCAACCAGACAAACAAAACACACAAAAAGAGGGAGCGGAAAACAAGATGGGGAGAGAAGGGGAAGCACACAAACACAACATTTGAGAGCAGGGAGATGTGTGGAAGGGAGAGGGCTTGGGGGGAGGAGGCGTGGGAAGGGGGGGGGGGTGGAGGGAGAAGTATAAAACACAAGGACACCAAGGACTTCCAGGACAGAAGTTGGTATTTCAAAAAAGTGGAATTGGGGTGAAATTAGCGGGGGTAGAAAAGATCAAGGTTTTGGATGGGGGAAGATAAGAAATGGTGGTGAACAGCAGTTTTAAAGAACTGGAGGGTGGAGTGGGATTGAAGAGAGTGAGGGAGTTTGTTCCAGAGGCGGGAGAAGTGAGGAATTAAGGAGTGAAGGTGAGCAGCGAGTCTTGATTTTGGCAGTTTGACCATAAGAGGGTTGCAGGCAGATCTTGTGCGACCTGTAGGAATATTTGCGGGACAGAGCCCAGAGAGAGCTGGGGGGGCAAGGCCAGAGAGGAATCGGTAGAAGATGGAAAGACCACCAACCTGCCTGCGGTGAGTGAGTGAGAGGCCCTTGGAGTTAGCTTCATCGTGGGAGATTCCAATGATTCTGAATGCTTTGGTTTCAACAGCGTGAAGACGAGCTAGGTGTGAGGCAGGAGCACCAGCCCAGAGGGGAGAGCAGTATTCCATTGAGCTGCGGATGAAAGCCTTGTATGTGGTGAGGAGCTCAGGTGTGCCAAGGAAGGACTTTGCACGACGGAGGATGCCCAGTCGGCGACTGGCTTTGGAGGCCAGATTTGAAATGTGGTTTTCCCAGGAAAGATCATGGCAGATAGTGAGACCCAAAAGCTTGAGTGACAGAACTTCTTGGAGAGGATTATTCAGAAAGTGGATGGGAGGGTTGTCCAGTCGGTCTTTTCGGAGAGACATCGTAAGAGTGTGAGATATGTCAGGATTGAAAGACATGTTCCACTTGTTTGCCCAGTCTGTGATTTTGTCCAGGTCTGCAGAGAGTGAGGAGGCAGCAGACTGCCGATCTGAGGGATGAAGAATGGAGCGACAGAGAGTAGAGTCATCAGCAAAGAGATACAGAGGATTTTCAAGAGAGTCAGAGAGATCATTGATGAAGACCAGAAAAAGCACAGGGCCCAGAACACTGCCTTGTGGAACTCCAGCCTGAACAGGAAGAGGAGATGAGAGAAACCCATTCAGGGCCACACGTTGACTACGACTAGAGAGGAAGTCCGCCAGCCATGCGTGGAGATTTCCATTGATACCAAAAGAGGAGAGTTTGGTGAGCAGAGCGGGGTGCCAGACCGTATCGAAGGCACGTGATATGTCAAGGGAGACTGCTCTAATTTCCTGTTTGGCATTGAGGACCTCCATCCATTGTTGAGAAAGCAGAAGCAGCATGTCCAGAGTAGAGTGTCCAGGTCTGAAACCAAATTGATGATCAGAGATCAATCCATTGGAGAAGAGGAAAGATTTCATATCTGAAGCAATGATGGATTCCATGACTTTGCTGATATTTGGGAGAAGGCTGATTGGTCTGTAGTTGCTGGGATCTGTTTTTGCACCTTTTTTGTGCAAAGCGGTGATGTTGGCAGATTTCCAAGCAGATGGAAGATGACCTTGAGCAAAAGAGAGGGTGAAGAGAACAGAGAGAGGGAGTGAAAGAGCGGAAGAACAGGATTTTAGGACCTGTGGGCTGATGCCGTCAGGTCCAGTTGCAGAATCCGAGTCGAGGGTTGACAGAAACTTTTCCACCTTGTCAGGAGGAAAGGACACAGAGTCCAGGAGCAGCTGGGTACGACTGGGTACGGTGGGTACAGAGAGGGATGGGTTTGGGACAGAAGATTTAGAGGCAAACACAGAGTTGAGGCATTCAGCTTTTTCACGCGCGGAGTCAGCCGTGTGGCCATTTGAGGTGAGGGAGGGGATGGAGGGGGAACAAACACCAGAAACAGATTTGACCAGACGCCACCAGGATTTGGAAGAGGGAGACAGATAAGAGAGTTCGGTCCTGAGAACGGAGAGATATTGTTTCCTGGCTCTCCTGAGGGTGGACACACACTTGTTTCGGGCTTTGTGAAAGGAAATGAGATTTCCTTCCGTTGGATTTGCTTTCCAGGAGACGAAAGCAAGTTGTTTCTGGGCAATAGCCTCACCACAAGATTCCGTGTACCATGGACGGGAGGAAGGGTAAGACAACAGAAGACGAGATGGGATAAATCTGTGCATGAGAGAGAGCAGTTTGCTTTGGAAGAATTCCCAGGAAGAATTTATGTCAGAGGCAGTAGAGATGGGAGACCAGTCCAGATGATTGATGGCTGCTTGAAGACCGTGCCAGTTGGCCTGAGTGAAATGCCAGACTCGTCGACGCTGAGAAGGCTCTCTGAGAATGGTCAGAGAGATGTCCACTTTAACAAGCACATGATCAGAAGAGCCGATTGGAGCAGAAGAAGAGCAGCAGACATTTTCAGGGAAGTTAGTCATAACCAAGTCCAGAAGAGAAGATGCTCCGTTGACTGAAATCCGGGTCGGGAAATTGACAGATTGTGTCAGTCCCAGTGAGTCACAGAAGTCCTTTGCTGAAGAGCCATGGCTGGTGAGAGCGGTACCCACACCCAGCCAACTGGCATGGTGACAGTTGAAATCACCACATATGAGGAAGAGAGAGTTGGGATGGGTAGATAGAAGTTGGTCCATATTCTCAGACAGCGAGATGTAGATGAAGTCATCACTGTTTGGTGGACGGTACAACACACATATGAACAAAAGGTGGGAGCGAAGGGGAAGCCGTAGCCAAAGGTATTCCTGGGGGTGAGGTGGAGAGAGGGCAGTGCAGGGCGAGTGAGGAAGAGAGTTTTTTATAAAGATAGCAACCCCACCTCCAGGACGAGGCTCAGGTCTATCATACCAGAGGAGGGAGTAACCTGGGAGAGATACCAAGGAATCAGAGACATCATGAAGGAGGAAAGTTTCTGTTAAGCAGATCACGTCTGGTTTGTCAGAAGCAACCTGTATGGAGAGATCAGACAAGTTTGAGCGAAGGCCCCGGATGTTTGAGGTCCATACTGTTAAGGAAGAGGAAGGGGGAGCATCGGATACAGAACAGGGGGGGGGGGGGGGGAGCGGTAGGGTAAGATGTGGAAGAGGAGGAAGAGGTAGGGAGAGCTGTTGAAGGTGTGTCGGAGATTACAGAATAGCTTGGAGAAAGGGAAGAATGGGGCAGACAAAAGGTTTGATGGTGATTGGGAGAGGCGCAGTGAGGTGTTATTTGACGAGGGGGAAGAGCGAGGCAGAAGGTTGAGGGAGATGAAGGTGAAAGTTGGAAGGGGGAAGAAGCGGGGAGGACGCTTTGAGGGGGAGGGGTGAGAGGGGAGTCTAGGAGGGGAGGAGCGAGGGAGAGTCTCGGAGCGGAGGTGTGTGGGGGGAGATTTGAAAGGAATGGGTGATTGGGAAGATTTGGAGGGGAGGGGCAAGGGGGAAGATTTGAAAGAGATGGGTGATGGGGATGATTTGGAGGGGATGGGCAAGGGGGTAGATTTAGAGGGGAGGGGTGATGGGATTTTGGGGTGATGGGATTTTGAAAAATGTACGATTAATGGGAAACGAACATTTATTGCAAAATGAGTTTCTTGAGACATTCGAGTCAAAAATACGTTTTAGGACGCTGGAGGGAGGATGGAGTGCTGGAGAGTTTAGGGAATGAATGAAAGATGCACTATAAGAGATGGAATTTTTTTTTGGAATGAATGGATTTGGTGAGCAAGTCGAAAGCATCCTTTTATAGAATAAGAAGAAAAAGGTGTTATAGAATATGACAGAATACAGGTCTTCAGGGGTCAGATGAGACATTTTTTAACAACGTGATCACAAACGAAACAACGTGGTCGAAAAACGAACGAACGAACAAATAAGAACGAATAAACGAATAAGAACAGAAGGAAATGTTTTTGGGTTTTTTTTTTTTTTTTGAGATTTTAAAACAAGGAAGTATGGGATGAAAAGACCGTGAAAAACAGAGACCGGAAAATAATTGCAGTGCGATCAGAGAACCGCTGAGACAAAAACGAAGCCTCAAGCCAAGGTTGGACACAGTAGCCTAGTACTACACTTAGGCCTCAGAATACGCGATAAGAGAGACCGACGATTCTGTACACAGGTATGAAAAACCAACGCCAAGAATACTATTCAAGACACCCCAACAGGTACATACAAGACCAGTTTCGACAAAAACACAATTGAGAAAAGTTACTTAACTTCGAAAGCGAGCGTGCATGGACAGCTTTGAAGAGACGAGACCTCCAATCTTGTGCATGCACATCAATCCCATTGACATTTATTATGCGATGAAGAGAAGGACAAGTTCTGGTGTGCGATAGAGAAGCTGATGGAAAACGTGAAAGATGAGGAAGTTGTTGTGGTAGGAGGAGACCTAAATGGACATGTGGGAAGGAGTATGGACGGTTTTGAGGGAGTTCATGGGGGTTACGGATATGGTGTGAGAAATGGAGAAGGTGAAAGGATTTTGGAGTTTCCTGATGGAGCTGATTTGTTGATTTGTAACACTCCGTTCCAGAAAGGGGATAATAAGCTTGTTACATACACGTCAGGTGGGTCGACGACAACCGTTGACTACCTGATGGTGCGTAGGCGAGATAGGGGGCACCTGCGGGACAAAAAGGTGATCCCGGGGGAGGAGGCTGTTTCACAGCACCACTTGGTTGTCTGCGACATAAGGGTGAAAGGTGCGAGGAGAGCGCGGCGGGGGAAGTACCAACCGAGAATGAAGGTGTGGAGGTTGAAAGAGGTGACAGTAAGGGAGGCATTAAAAGAGAGGCTGAGTAGGGTAGAGGATGATGTGGTTGAGCTTGAACGTGGTTGGATGTCAATGAAAGATAGTCTGTTGGGAGCCGTTGGTGAGGTATGTGGATGGACAAAAGGACCACCGAGGCACTCGGAAACATGGTGGTGGGATGATGAAGTTGGAAAGGGGATTGACAAGAAGAGGAAGAAGTTCAAGGAGTGGCAGAAGGCGAAGGGTACGGGAGCAGAAAAAGCAGAGCATGAAAGTTATAAGGCAGCCAAGAAGGCTGCAAAGAAAGAGGCAGCAAAGGCGCAGGAGGCATGCAGGAAAATGTTCGGAGAATGCTTGGATTCGGAAGAGGGTCCGAGAGCGGTATTCAGGATTGCAAAGCAGATAGCGAAAGAGAGGTGTGATGTGATGGGGGTGAGTTGCTTGAAGGATGAAGTGGGACAAATCGTTGTGGACCCAGATGGAATTAAAGGAAGATGGAAAAGATACATGGAAATGCTGTTGAATACAGAGAATGAATGGGATGGCAACATAGAGAGTAACCCAGTTTTAGAACCGGCAGAGAGGATAACTGAGAAGGAAGTTGAGGAAGCGATAAAAGCAATGAAGAGTAAAAAAGCAGGAGGGCCGACAGGAGTTGTGGGAGATATGTTGAAGGCAGCAGGAAGTTGGGGTGTGAAGAGAATGACAGAGATCTGTAATCTGGTGGTGAAAGAAGGCCGCATTCCAGTGGATTGGGAACTGAGTACCCTCGTCCCTCTATACAAGGGGAAAGGTGACCCTCTGGAGTGTGGCTCGTACCGAGCGATAAAGTTATTCGAGCATGGAATGAAGGTATTGGAAAAGGTGTTGGAGAGGAGGATAAGGAAGAAGGTGAAGATCGACGAAATGCAGTTTGGATTTATGCCAGGAAGAGGAACGACAGACGCGCTCTTTATTGTGAGGCAGTTGCAGGAGAAGTACATGGAGAAGAGGAAGAAGTTGTTTCTTGGGTTTGTTGATCTGGAGAAAGCATTCGATAGGGTTCCACGCGAAGTATTGACATGGGCACTGAGGAAATTAGAAGTGGAGGAAAGGTTGATCAGAGTGGTGATGGCAATGTACAAAAGAGCGCGCACAGCTGTAAGGACGAAGGACGGGAACAGTGGTGAGTTTGAGGTGAAGGTGGGAGTGCATCAGGGGTCGGTACTAAGTCCACTACTATTTGTAGCTGTGATGGAGGTGCTGGCTCAGAACATAAAGGAGGGTTTACCGTGGGAGTTGTTGTATGCAGATGATCTGGTGTTGATTGCGGAAAGTATGGATGGACTGAAGGAAAAGATGAACAAGTGGAAGGAATGTATGGAGACAAAAGGTCTGAAGGTGAATATCGGAAAGACGAAGGTGATGACAAGTGGTAAAGCATGTGGTGAGGTGGAAAGAACTGGGAAGTGGCCATGTGCTGTGTGCAGGAAGGGTGTTGGAGTGAACTCCATTCAATGTACAATGTGCGCTGACTGGGTTCATCAAAAATGTAGCGGTCTGAGAGGGTCATTAACCAGTGTGGCAGCTACATTCAAATGTAAGGTGTGCACAGAGGGAGCTGCAGATGGAGGAAATGTTGAGTTGCATCTTGGAGACGGCGTGAAGCTGGAAGGTGTGAAAACATTTTGCTACCTCGGAGACATGCTGAATGGAGAAGGTGGATCAGACTCGGCAACGGTTGCTAGAGTGAGATGTGCATGGAAGAAGTTTCGGGAACTGAGTGGCGTGCTTGTGAGGAGGGGAGTGTCGTTGAAGCTGAAGGGAAAGGTGTATGCTGCATGTGTGAGAAGTGTTATGATTTATGGGAGCGAGACATGGGTCATGAATGTGGAACAGCAACGAAGGCTGGAAAGGGTGGAAATGCGAATGGTTCGGTGGATGTGCGGAGTATCGTTGAGAGAGAGGAAGACAAATGATGAATTGCGAAAGATGATGGGAATAGAGCCTGTGACTGATGCTGTGAAGAGGAACAGGTTGAGATGGTTTGGTCATGTGTTGAGGAAGGATGAAAGTGACTGGTTGAAAAGAGTGATGGAAATGAATGTAGAAGGAAGTAGAGGACGGGGAAGACCGAGAAAGACTTGGCTAAAGATGGTGGAAGAAGAAATGCGGGCAAGGGGGTTAACAAGGAGAGATGCAGAAAATAGGGCAAAATGGAGAAGATTGTCATGGGGACCGCAAGGCTAACCCCCGCTCTAGCAGGGAAAATGGCCTTAAAATGCATGTTGTTTTCACATTTTCTCGATTTTCTCCATTTTCCAAATTTTCAGATTTCACAATTTTCAAAAAAATTTTAAAAAAAGATTTTCAAAATTTCTGATTTGTCAGATTTCACGATTTTCTCGAATTTCCCAAAATTTCCAAAATTTCACTAAAATAATCATAAAACTAAAAAATTGATTTTTAGTTTAACAGGATGAGAATTATAATACAAATGAATAACTTAAATGAAAAAATAGATGCTATTAACATTGATAATTAAATAATTAATAAATTTAACATGGAATTTGATGTACTTCATGGAAAATTAGATGGGATAAAAGATTTAATTGTAACTTATAATGAAACATCAGATGATATTAAAACAAATATTGCAAATATTGAACAAACATTACAGAATATTCATCAGGATAAAATGTTTTACATTGTAAGGACAGGATTATTGATACATGAATATAAATCAATTTTATCTAAACCATTATCACCGATGAATACACATAATCCAATCTTTAAAAAGAAAGTATCTTTTATAAATGAGTTTTTAAATATTGTTAGAGAAATAATAAGGTTAAAATTATGGAATATACCCATTTTATATGAAATTAAACCTATCGCTAATATTACTTGTACATTTTGTAAAAATCAAAACTTATCTGATTTTGAAATAACTAACACAAATATTAAAACATGTTTGTGGTGTAATAACCAACAATTAAGTTTTACCACTAATATGACTTATAATGATTATAAGAGAGTAAATATGATAGGGAAATATATTTACAATAGAGTTTCTCATTTTCAAAAATGTATTACTCAATATCAAGGTAAACAATATTGTAAAATACCAGAAAAGGTTCATAACGATCTGAATGAAAAGTTTAAAGCATATAGACTTTTGATCGACCACGAAGACAAGGTTAAAAAAATATCCCAATATCACGAAAACTCATATCACCATGTTTCTAAAAGAATTAAAATATACCAAAGATGATGGTAATATTTATCTAATATATATAACATTAACCAAGAAGAAATTGGATGATATTTCTCATTTAGAACAAGCGCTAATTACCGATTTTAAAACATTATTAAACCTATACTATGAAAAACGTGGTAAAGATAAGGCTGAAGCACTAGATAGAAAAAAAATTCTGTATATACAATATTTATTATTTCAGTCATTGTATAAACATAATCATAAATGTAATCTTGAAGATTTTACTGGTTTTAAAACAATTGAGCATAAACAATTTCATGATAAGATTTGTCATAACTTATTTAACACATTGGGGTGGACATTTACACCAACATTTTAATTTTATTCATTTTATGTTGTGGGAAAAAAAAAAAGATTTTTAGTTTAAAGAACTTTCTCTTATATAAAATGAACAATATGAGGACATATAAAAAGTGGGTCACAACGTATTGTAATGTTTGTGATCGCGATTATAAAAACAATTATAAACAACACCTTCAATCCAACAAACACAAAGCCAAACTTTCACAGATGATGGCTCCATTTGAACAAGAAAAATCAAAAACATGGTATTGCGATGTTTGTAAACGTAATTATAAAAGTGGATGTAAAAGACATCTTAAATCACACAAACACACACTCAAATTTTTACATATGGTAGCTCCACCCGAACGAGAAACAAAATATTGCCATGTTTGTGATAAGACGGTCATGAAGAGGAGTTTTCCTGCTCATCTTAAATCACAAAAACACATAAAGTTGGTGGGATACACTATTAAGGACACTGATGGGGCATTTAATGGACATATTAAAATAAGGATTTTTAATTTACCACCCCCAGAACCAAAACCAATAGCTGAGGCGATTGAAACAATCAAACCCGCCGTTGAAAGCTATATAAAGAATGTTTTGGATGAGATTAAACCCCTTCAATTTTATATGGGAGTAAAAATGGAATTGAAAAAACCAAATACTGAAATAGGGGATCTTATTATCAAACGTTATATGAGAACAAAACCTTAATTTATCGCATCACACCGGGGGTTCTTATTAACCGACGTTTATGATAAACTTATAGAACAAGAAGAACAGGTGGATCATTCGCTTGTGGGTAGTGGATTTACTATTACTAGAATACTTTTCATCGATATACATGTTCTAAAATCAAACCCCCTAAAAGCTTCTTCTTATATTGAATTGCCGACGGTTATAAAAAATAAAACGGTGAGAATTAATATTCAAAATAAAGATCATAAATGTTTTCTATGGTCTGTTCTTGCACGCTTACATCCCACTGAACATCATGTTCAAAGGGTATCACATTATGAGAAATATGAAAATGAGTTAAATGTTACTGGTTTACCATTTCCAATGTCCATGAAAGATATTCCTAAATTTGAGAAAATGAATAACCTATCTGTTAATGTTTATGGTCTCACAGATAAAAACAAAGTTCAGGTTTTACAAACTTCTGATAACTATAAAAATGATGAAACTCATATTGACCTTCTATATTGTAATTTGGTAAGAAAATTCACATTATGCTTACATCAAAAATTTATCACGATTCGTTTCTTCACAAATAAACAAACACGAGGCGAAAAAATACATCTGTAAGCGATGTCTCAACTTCTGTAATAGTCAAGAAAGATTAGACAAACACTTACAATACTGTGTCATACATAAAGCCACCGTAATTAATATGCCGGCAGAAGGTTCAAACATATCATTCAAATATTTCGATAAAATTATAAAACACCCCTTCATGATATAAGCCGACTTTGAATGTATTCTTGAAAAGATAAACAACACTTCTTCAAAACCAAACGAAACATCCACGAATAGATATCAAAAACATACTCCTTGTGGGTTTTGTTATTATATTAAATCATCCGTTGGCGACAAATACAACAAACAAGAACTTTATAGAGGAGAAGATGTGGCTTCTGAGTTTATAAAACGATTAGAAGAGGACTGTGTAAGCTTAAGAAAGATAATGAGATTAACCAATAAACCGATGAACCCCTAACAAAAGCAGAAGAAACAGAATTTAAGCAGCTAAATAGCATCTGTCATATCTGTGGGAAGAAAATTGATGGGAAGGAAAATACTGGGAGACCAAAGGTTAGAGACCATTGTCATCTCACTGGACAATGTAGGGGTCCGGCTCATAATGAATGTAATCTTAATTATAAAACCCCCAATTTCATTCCGGTCTTTCTTCACAACAACGCCCATTATGATACACATGTATTTATTAAGGAGCTTTCAAAAACATATGGAAACATTTCAGCAATTCCTCCCACAGATCGGGATTACATTTCATTCACAAAAACAATACGTACAAAAATAGGATTTAACAAAGAAAAAGGTAAAGATATATATGATATGACCCACATCAGGTTTCTTGACTCATTTAAATTTATGGCAAGTCCATTATCTACCCTGGCATCAAATATTAAAAACTTTCCATGTCTTTCAGAGTATATATCAGATAAAAAAGAAATTGAACTCTTATCACAAAAGGGAATATACCCGTATGATTACATGGATTCATTTGGGAGATTTAAAGAAACACAACTTCCCCCTAAAGAATGTTTCTATAAGAAGTTAAATAAATGTCATATAACCGATAAAGAATATACTCAAGCACAAAATATTTGGAAAACGTTTAAGATAAAGAACCTTGGCGAGTATCATGATTTGTATCTTAAAACCGACGTCTTACTACGAGCCGACGTCTTTGAAACCTTTAGAACAGTTTGTCATAATAAACAATCATATGGGTTAGATCCCGTCCACTACTACACAGCCCCCGGATTAGCTTGGAGTGCCATGCTAAAAATGACGAAACAGAATCTGGATTTAATCAGTGATATAGATATGCTTTTGGTGATAGAAGAGGCTAAAAGAGGAGGAATATCACAAGTATGTTCTAAGAGATATGCTAAGGCTAACAATAAGTATCTTCCTAATTATGATGATACGAAAGATAGTTCTTACCTGATGTATTATGATGCTAATAATTTGTATGGATGGGCTATGTCTCAAGCTCTACCTTATGGAGGACTCAAATGGGTTGAAGAGAAAGATTATGAAAAGGTTTTACAAAACATCGTTACATCCTCACAAAAAGAATTGGACGATTCGGAAGTTGGATATTATTTTGAGGTTGATTTGAAATATCCTGAAGGACTCCATAATAAACACGACGACCTACCATATGCCCCTACCAAAGAATGTCCGAAAGAAGAATGGCTGAGTGATTATCAACGATCTTTTAATATAAAAGGTAAAAATAAAAAATAAAAACACCTTTAGAGGCCATTTTTCCCCGCAAAGCGGGGGTTGGCCTTTTTCCGGCACCGTGGTTGTTGTTGTTTTTGTTGGTCCCCTTTTTGAAGCAATGTTTTACGGCCGGATGCCCTTCCTGCCGCCAACCCTTTTTGTCACCTTTTACGACAAACAGGGAATAACAGTGAACTGGTACTCAATTAGCCGACCTCGGAAGGATGAACAGGCTGAGTCAACCCCCCTGGCGTTAATTCATCGATCGACCGGGATTCGAACCCAGGATCCTAGGATCCTAAGCTGGCACCCTAGCCGCTAGCCCAACACCAGGGTCATATAAAAGGTAAACCAACAGAAAAATTACTTACTACATTATATTGTTGTGGTTTTGTGTTTTTATAATAAAGGTTAATTTCCCCTCCTAGTTAGTTACACTACAGCATGTAGCCTCATTTAAAGCTCAGTTATTTCTTAGTAAATGTAAGCGTAGACCTTTCCTGTGTTAGTTTTGCGTTGAGTAGGATAATGAGAATTAGGGCCCCTTACGATGCTTCGATGCTTTTGGTTTTGGCGCGAAATACCACAAGGCAGGCCTGAACAAGTCGACCAAGGCCAAAGGAAGGCGGAGGAGGAGCCAACGGTAAGCGCGAGCCGCCAATCAGGGCTCGAGGGGAGTGACTTATCACTGCGGCAAAAGGCGGGGTTTGGAACATTCGATTCGGGCTAGGGCGGGGCAATATAACCCTGTGCCCAGAGCCCCCACCTCAGTTGAGTTCAGTTATGAGATGAGCGCAGGGCAAGTCAGATCGGAGTTCGGGCAGAATACGTGAGTCATCGGTTGAGTCAGAGAGCCAGAGCAGTTCGGGTGAGAAGAGTTACGAATCGGAGTTGTGAGAAAACGCGCGTGAGATTGCGTTGTGTCGAGTCATATCGGAGGAACTGAATAACTCCGTGTATATGAACTTTTCCCTGCACCCCGCACTCTGCGCAGTATTAATCGCGCTGTAAAGACGACCCGCGCCGGGCCACAGATGCGCGTATTTCCACCTGCCTGCCTTTGCCGATATATGCGCCGCGAGGATTTTCCCGCCTGCCTGCCTTCGCCGGGATACGTGCTATGACTGCCAGAGGGCCACGCCGAGTGAGCTGTTCCTGGAGCGACCGAAGCAGGCGCGTTCGGCGCGCGGACATTCTTCCTCCATCTCCCTGTGTGTGTAAGTGGGCCCATTGTCTTTTTTTTCTTTTCTTTTTTTCTTTTTTGTATACAGAGTCGAGGCTCGTGAAAGAGCTAACATTTATCAAAGAAACAAATCAAACAAACAAGCAAACAAAGTATATAAAAAGGGGAGCGGTCGACAAGATGGGGAGAGAAGGGGAGGAAGCACACAAACACAACATTTGAGAGCAGGCACATCGGGAGATGTGTGGGAGGGAGAGGGCCTGGGGGGAGGCAGGATAGGTATAAAATGCAAGGACACCAAGGACTTCCAGGAAAGAAGACAAAAGTCACCTCAAAAAAGTGGAATTGGGGTGAAATTAGCAGGGGTAGAAAAGATCAAGGTTTTGGATTGGGGAAGATAAGAGATGGTAGTGAACAGCCGGTTTAAAGACCTGGAGGGAGGAGTGGGATTGAAGAGAGTGAGGGAGTTTGTTCCAGAGGCGGGAGAAAAGAGGAATGAAGGAGTGAAGGTGAGCAGAGAGTCTTGATTTTGGCAGTTCTGTGGAATAAGTTAAGACTGCTTAAGACTGCCCTGTGTCTCTTCTTCTTCTAAACCATTGTAAATAGTAAATAAATCTGTTCTTCCTTTTGATTCGACCGTTTCGTCCCTTCCATCATTGACTTAGCATGGTACGAATTAGATTGCTCTGATCGGGTTCAATAGCAAGGTAACAGCACGGGTCACGTGGTACGCCATCCGCTCGGGTGTACTCAATTACGTGTGGCTCGTGCGAGACTCGATCCCCGCTTCCACTGCGGCGTGGGTGCTCAAGGTATGTGCGAAATTGTCCCGAGACCCTTTTCCACGTCTGCCCGGAAGTGGCGACTCAGTCTCACGGTTTAAAAGACCCAGAGAGAAAAAGGGGCTTAATCTCCCCTTTGTAAGGGAACGGGCTTCGGAAAACCGCAACAATATGATAAAGAAAATTATGTTTTACACCAAAGGAACTTGAAGCAATATGTATTGGCAGGATTGATAGTAAAGAAAGTGCATAGTTATACAGTTCAACCAAAGTCATTGGATGAAGGAGTATATTGATTTTAATACTCAAAGGAGAACCGAAGCAAAAACGGATTTTGAGAAAGACTTTTATAAATTGATGAATAATTCTGTATTTGGAAAGACAATGGAAAATCTTAGGAATAGAGAAAACATAAGACTTACTACATCTTTAGAGCAAGCAGCAAAATTAATTAATAAACCTAGTTTTCAAAGAGAAGTGGTGTTTTCAGATAACTTTGTTGCTATTCATTTGCAAAAAGAGAGTATTAAAATGGATAAACCTATTTATATAGGAACGACGGTTCTTGATTTATCAAAATTACTAATGTATGATTACCTTTACAATAACTTGAAGAAGAAATATCAAAATAATGTTTCTCTACTTTATACGGATACGGATAGTTTCATTTTAGAAATTAAGACGGAAGATGTTTATTCAGATATGCTTGAAGATAGTGACTCGTATGATACGAGCAATTATAAGTCAACCAATAAGTTGTTTTCCTCAAAGAATAAAAAGGTTATTGGAAAGTTTAAGGATGAATTAGGAGGAAAGGTAATGACTGAATATGTTGGATGGAGAGCTAAGGCTTATGCTTATAAATACAGTGAAACCTTGACTTACGAGTGCACCAACTTACGAGTTTTCCGAGATACGAGCCGTCGCTTGGTCGATTTTTTGCTTTGTGATGCGAGCCGAGATCTGAGTTACGAGCGAGCGAGCTTACGCCACCCGCCACTAGGTAGCCCAGCGAGCGTTCAGGTCACGTGGTTATCTTGCCGTGCAAGCATCTCTGCCGTATCGCTGTTGCTTTGTTTTCGCATTTTGTTTATTTTGGAAAATTTCTTAGTTTTAACCATGGGTCCTAAGAAATTGAGTGCCAAGGGCAGTGCTGAGAAGAAGAAAAGGATGATGTGCTTGGATATAAAACACGTAATCGTCGAAAAACATGAGCGAGGTGTGCGTGTTGTCGACTTGGCGAGGCAGTACGATCGTAGTACTTCTACGATATGTACGATTTTGAAGCAGAAGGAGTCGATAAAGGCTATAACGCCAGCCAAGGGCGTTAAGATTATTTCAAAGCTCCGGACCTCTGTCCATGAAGAGATGGCGAAGTTATTGTTTGTGTGGTTGACAGTGTCAGTAAATACAGTGAGTAAATACAGTGAGGAGTGTGAGTAAATACACTTAATAAAACCAGTTTATTTCTTTACATTGTCTTTTATTATGTACAGTATATACGAGGTCGTGCTTGTTTATACATTATTTGTTATTTATAAAGTACATTTTTCTTATTTAAAAACACGTAACAAAAAAAATTGGTGTGGTTTTTGGGGGGCTGGAACGGATTAATAGCATTTCAATTCATTTTAATGGGGAAATTTAATTTGAGAAACGAGCAAATTGAGTTACGAGCTCGGTCACAGAACGAATTAAACTCGTAAGTCAAGGTTTCACTGTATATTGATGATAATAATATGGAAAAATGTGATAAGAAGTTAAAAGGAATAAAGAAAGGTGTTATCAAAGAAGAAATAGAGTTTGAACATTATTATAATTGTTTAACTTTAAAGAAAGAGGAGTTTAGAAAAATGAATACGATAAGAAGTTATGCACATCAATTATATACGGAGGAGGTGAAGAAGAAAGCTCTTGAGGCTTATGATGACAAAAGGTTTATTTTAAACAATGGAATTGATTGTCGCTCTAATGGGAACATGTACATAATTAAAATAAATAAATAATTAATCTAATAATAAAATGAGTTATTGTATCAAGTGCAAAAAGAAAAATAAATCTAAAAATATCTCCTACGATATAAATAAAAATAGAGTTTATGAAAAGGGAGAATGGGTAATATGCGGGACTAAAAAGTGTCGATTCATCTCATCTAAAAGTGGAGGTGATATACAAAAGTTTCTATCAGGTAGTAGGTTTACAACAACGGGGATTCCAGGGGAACTACATCTACCGGGGTATTCCTTATGTGGTCCAGGAACAAACTTAGATAAAAGATTAGATGAGGATGGCAACCCCAAACCTTGGTCTAAACCTAAAAACAGGGTTGATGAGGTGTGTATGAAGCATGACATTGATTATGGTAATGCCACTACATTATATGAAAAACATGAAGCTGATAGAGAAATGCTGAATAATTTGTCTCTGATCCGAAATCCAACGTTGAGAGAGAAAGGTGATAGGTTTATCGTGAAGAAGATGATTGGGGCTAAATTGAGATTAGGGCTTGGAATTACCCTTCAAAAAAACTACTAAACTCCAAGGATGATATTAAACCTGAGGAACGAATCATTTTAGCTAATGAGTTACACAAACCTATGATCACAAAGTTTAAACGAAGGAAGGTTTATTCAAAAGGTGTAGATTACATCTGGTCTGCCGATTTAATTGAACTAAATAATGATAAGGGGTACAAGTATGCTTTAACCATTATTGATTTGAGAAGTAGATTCGCTTGGGTTGTTCCCCTGAAAAACAAGAGAGGTAATACTCTGATGTTAACCTTCCAACATATATTTAATAAAAGTAAAAGGAAACCAAAGAAGCTGTGGACCGACGAGCGGACGGAGTTCTACAACAGCATATTTATGAAGTTTCTTAAAGAGCATGACATTACATTATACAGTACATTTAATGAAGGAAAAGCAGTTGTTATTGAGCGTTTTAATCGTACTTTGAAAGAGAGGTTATATTAAAAAATTCACACAAGTCGGTTCTCAACAATGGGTATCGGAAATTCAGGATATTGTTGATAATTATAACAATGCGGCACATTCATCGACTAAAGAAAAACCATCAGAAACAGTTACAAAATTAGAATATGAAAAGGAGATTAATTTGAGAAAACCAAAGTTCAAAGTTGACGATGTTGTAAGAATATACAGGTGGAAAAGTCATTTTGAGAAGGGTTATACAAAGAGATGGACAAATGACCTTTTTAAAATCGTTGAGGTAACGGATACAGTACCTTGGACTTATAAATTATATGATTTACATGGAGAAGAAATCTTGGGGTCATTTTATTCACAAGAGTGACAAAAGACCAAACTTGGTGAATAAATTATTTTTAAAAATTGATCTTTAGTATAAAGAAACATTGCATTATTAAAATACTAGCAGAGGTACCCGGCTTTGCACGGGAGTGGGAGGAGGAGGGGAGGGGGAAGAGGAGGGGAGGGGAACGGGGGGGAGGGGGGAGGGGGAAGCGGGGGAGGAGGAGGGGAGGGGGAAGAGGAGGGGAGGGGAATGGGGGGGAGGGGGAAGGGGGGGAGGGGGGAGGGGAAGGGGGGAGGGAAGGGTGCGGGGGTGCCCAGGGGAAGAAGGGCCCCTCCCCTCCCCCTCCCCCCCCTTTCCCCTCCCCCCCTCCCCCTTCCCCCTCCCCCTCCCCCTTCCCCCTCCCCCTCCCCCCTCCCATCCCCTTCCCCCTCGTTCCCCTCCCCTTCTCTTCCCCCTCCCCTCCTCCTCCCCCTTCACACCAGGGGGGTTGACTCAGCCTGTCATCCCACCGAGGTCGGAAGTCGGAACTCATTGTCGTCAAATAAATGTAGCCTGTATGTTTCACTCTTTGTCACATGCCGTTGGTCCCATGTCAATCGGATGAAGTTGAAAAATTAACGTTACGAAGGTTCTCTGGGACGTACTGATTCCGAATAATGAAGTTGAAAAATTAACGTTCCGAAATACGCTAATTACGCTAACAGAAGCGCTGGAGGGAGCACTGCGCTCCCTCCCTTAGATTCCCTCCCTCTTCTGCTAGCGCTAATTACGCGTAACACACTAATTTTAAAACCCGAAGTTTTTTTAATTTTAAGGTGTGCTGTAGTCAGAAGCGCTAGAAGCGCTGCGCTCCCTCCCTTCGAATCCCTCTCTCTTCTGCTAGTGCTAATAATACGCTAATTTTAAAACCCGAAATTTTTTAAATGTTTATGTCTCCGTGACATTCCTGGGACCATCCCGAGTCGAACAGTACTTTCCGCTCGCAAATCCGTCCACGGGTTCTCGAGATCTTAGAGATCATAGATACATAGATCAGGACCAACTCTACTTTATATATATAGAAGGTGTGCTGTAGTCAGAAGCGCTAGAAGCGCTGCGCTCCCTCCCTTCGAATCCCTCTCTCTTCTGCTAGTGCTAATAATACGCTAATTTTAAAACCCGAAATTTTTTAAATGTTTATGTCTCCGTGACATTCCTGGGACCATCCCGAGTCGAACAGTACTTTCCGCTCGCAAATCCGTCCACGGGTTCTCGAGATCTTAGAGATCATAGATAGAGGCCAACTCTACTTTATATATATAGAAGTAATGCTTTTTTACGCTCGATCAAAACATTCAAACAAGTTTAAAGCCCTGTTTGAATTGTTATATTATAACATGAATACCGTTTGTTTCACGATAACTACCGAAGGTTTACATCTTGAAACGTATACGACGCAAAACATACTGATCAGTTATATTACCCTGCGATTGCTTCGAGGAATATTATTACAACCATATGGATATGCTTCATATTGGACTTGGATTACACATCAAACAGTTTTTCAAATGTATCAAAAGTAAAGCAGAGCTCGTTTTTAAAATGGAAACACCCCTTGAATTTATCGTTGAAGTGAAGTCGTTGGTCGATAATTCTAGTACGTGGCTGGGAATTAATATAGAATCTGTCCAAAATATAATTCCCGTAAATATTCAAACGTATCAAACGGCTCCAACCCCTATTTCACCATCAAGTTTTAATTCTCATTTCCTCATTTCTCATTTCCTCATTTCCTTTCACAAAGCCCGAAACAAGTGTGTGTCCACCCTCAGGAGAGCCAGGAAACAATATCTCTCCGTTCTCAGGACAGAACTCTCTTATCTGTCTCCCTCTTCCAAATCCTGGTGGCGTCTGGTCAAATCTGTTTCTGGTGTTTGTTCCCCCTCCATCCCCTCCCTCACCTCAAACGGCCACACGGCTGATTCCGCACGTGAAAAAGCTGAGGGCAAACAAGTGGAACATGTCTTTCAATCCTGACAAATCTCACACTCTTACGATGTCTCTCCGAAAAGACCGACTGGACAACCCTCCCATCCACTTTCTGAATAATCCTCTCCAAGAAGTTCTGTCACTCAAGCTTTTGGGTCTCACTATCTGCCATGATCTTTCCTGGGAAAACCACATTTCAAATCTGGCCTCCAAAGCCAGTCGCCGACTGGGCATCCTCCGTCGTGCGAAGTCCTTCCTTGGCACACCTGAGCTCCTCACCACATACAAGGCTTTCATCCGCAGCTCAATGGAATACTGCTCTCCCCTCCGGGCTGGTGCACCTGCCTCACACCTAGCTCGTCTTCACGCTGTTGAAACCAAAGCATTCAGAATCATTGGAATCTCCCGCGATGAAGCTAACTCCAAGGGCCTCTCACTCACTCACCGCAGGCAGGTTGGTGGTCTTTCCGTCTTCTACCGACTCCTCTCTGGCCTTGCCCCCCCAGCTCTCTCTGGGCTCTGTCCAACAAATATTCCTACAGGTCGCACAAGATCTGCCTGCAACCCTCTTATGGTTAAACTGCCAAAATCAAGACTCTCTGCTCACCTTCACTCCTTCATTCCTCTTTTCTCCTGCCTCTGGAACAAACTCCCTCACTCTCTTCAATCCCACTCCACCCTCCAGGTCTTTAAAACAGCTGTTCACCACCATCTCTTATCTTCCCCCATCCAAAACATTGATCTCTATCCCCGCTAATTTCACCCCAATTCCACTTTTTTGAAATACCAACTTCTGTCCTGGAAGTCCTTGGAGTCCTTGTGTTTGATACTTCTGCCACCCCCCTCCCCCCAAGCCCTCTCCCTCCCACACATCTCCCTGCTCTTAAATGTTGTGTGCCCTCAAGTGTTTGTGTGCTTCCCCTTCTCTTGTCTTCCGCTCCCTCTTTTTATATATTTTGTTTGTCTGGTTGACTTGTTTGTGAAATAAATGTCAGCTCTTTCACAAGCCTCGATTCAGTATACAAAAAAAAAAAAAAAAAAAAATTCGCTTTGTCAATCATTTAAAACACCAACCATCGAAATAAAATGTAGTAATAATACTCTTTCTTTTATTTTGGAGATGGCACATATGGTAAAAAAGATTGTTTCTTTCACTAATTCAGAAACAGAAATAGAGGAGGATGAGGGGTGGTTAACTAATAATTTAGATTACCACGGTTATTTTAAATCAGAACAATTTACGTGTATTGGGAAACTTGGTTCTATTTCGAGCAATCCTATTGCAATTCATACAGAAATGAATGAGAATAATATCCCCAAACTATTATTTTTATGTTGCAATAGCGTTATAGGCACGGTAAAAATGTGTATTGACCCAAATGAAGATAATTAATAATTTTTTCTATTAAAATGGCAAGAAAACTACCTCAGGAGAATTTTACTTTTTGTATTCAAGGATACTTGCAAGAAGACGGAGTAAAATTTTTAATTCCTTATGAATTGGAACATAAACAGGGAAAGTTTGTAATCAAGGCTGGGCCATATACAGATATTGTAAAACCTACAACGAGAGATCTGCTTAAAATATTAAATAAAAATGAACTTCTCAAAGTTATGAAATATAAAAGTCTTTTAGAAGATGTTAACAAATCCTATTGGTACCCTATTGTGAGAAAAATAATTATAAATACAAGAATAGCTCAAAATCCAGATGAATATATGTATAATGTACTCTGGGGAGATGCTCTAAGGGTAACAAGGGAGGAGGAAGAGAGGGAGAAGGAGGAAAAGGAGAAAAAGGAGGAGGAGAGGGAACGGGAGGAGAAGGAGGAAAAGGACAGGGAGGAATGGAAGACTTTTTTTTTTCCTTTTTTTTTTGTATACTGAATCGAGGCTCGTGAAAGAGCTAACATTTACTTCACAAACAAATCAACCAGACAAACAAAACACACAAAAAGAGGGAGCGGAAAACAAGATGGGGAGAGAAGGGGAAGCACACAAACACAACATTTGAGAGCAGGGAGATGTGCGGAAGGGAGAGGGCTTGGGGGGAGGAGGCGTGGGAAGGGGGGGGGGGGGTGGAGGGAGAAGTATAAAACACAAGGACACCAAGGACTTCCAGGACAGAAGTTGGTATTTCAAAAAAGTGGAATTGGGGTGAAATTAGCGGGGGTAGAAAAGATCAAGGTTTTGGATGGGGGAAGATAAGAGATGGTGGTGAACAGCAGTTTTAAAGACCTGGAGGGTGGAGTGGGATTGAAGAGAGTGAGGGAGTTTGTTCCAGAGGCGGGAGAAGAGAGGAATGAAGGAGTGAGGGTGAGCAGAGAGTCTTGATTTTGGCAGTTTGACCATAAGAGGGTTGCAGGCAGATCTTGTGCGACCTGTAGGAATATTTGCGGGACAGAGCCCAGAGAGAGCTGGGGGGGCAAGGCCAGAGAGGAGTCGGTAGAAGATGGAAAGACCACCAACCTGCCTGCGGTGAGTGAGTGAGAGGCCCTTGGAGTTAGCTTCATCGCGGGAGATTCCAATGATTCTGAATGCTTTGGTTTCAACAGCGTGAAGACGAGCTAGGTGTGAGGCAGGAGCACCAGCCCAGAGGGGAGAGCAGTATTCCATTGAGCTGTGGATGAAAGCCTTGTATGTGGTGAGGAGCTCAGGTGTGCCAAGGAAGGACTTTGCACGACGGAGGATGCCCAGTCGGCGACTGGCTTTGGAGGCCAGATTTGAAATGTGGTTTTCCCAGGAAAGATCATGGCAGATAGTGAGACCCAAAAGCTTGAGTGACAGAACTTCTTGGAGAGGATTATTCAGAAAGTGGATGGGAGGGTTGTCCAGTCGGTCTTTTCGGAGAGACATCGTAAGAGTGTGAGATTTGTCAGGATTGAAAGACACTAGGGCATGCCCGTACTATATCTATATCTAAAATTATATCCCCCCCCCCTCTATTTACATGAAATGGTTTGGTCCAAAGCGAACGGCTTGCGAGTACGGTGACAATCCCCCCCCTCTATTTACATGAAATGGTTTGGTCCAAAGCGAACGGCTTGCGGAGTTTGGTAAAGAAATCGCCATAGCTCGGTAACTACTTCTCCGATTAATATGAAACCTTGAATTGGGACAATGTTTTTATGTTTTTAATTGAATTACTATCCGTAATGGCGCACGCTCTCACAGGAGCTCCGGAAGGTCGCATATCGCAGTTACGATGAATCGCAAAATAGTTTTAATTAGTTTTAAAACATAGTTTAACGGCAACATAGTTTGCCAACGTGAAATAAATGAATACGCTCTCAAATGTGCCGTCCGAGGCAGAGTCTGTTCGCCACGTTCGGCACACGTGATAACTCGCTGCTCTCTGATTGGTTGAATCGTTTTTTGGACATAGCTCGGTAACTACTTGTCCGATTAATATGAAACCTTGAAAAGGCACATCCTCGGGTCCCCGGCAATATACCTGGCAAGTTTCAAGTATATCGGACCGGTAGTTGTCGAGAAACAGCGGTCGCATACACACACACACACAGAGATTACTGGAATTATAGATAGATGTTCCACTTGTTTGCCCAGTCTGTGATTTTGTCCAGGTCTGCAGAGAGTGAGGAGGCAGCAGACTGCCAATCTGAGGGATGAAGAATGGAGCGACAGAGAGTCGAGTCATCAGCAAAGAGATAGAGGATTTTCAAGAGAGTCAGAGAGATCATTGATGAAGACCAGAAAAAGCACAGGGCCCAGAACACTGCCTTGTGGAACTCCAGCCTGAACAGGAAGAGGAGATGAGAGAAACCCATTCAGGGCCACACGTTGACTACGACTAGAGAGGAAGTCCACCAGCCATGCGTGGAGATTTCCATTGATACCAAAAGAGGAGAGTTTGGTGAGCAGAGCGGGGTGCCAGACCGTATCGAAGGCACGTGATATGTCAAGGGAGACTGCTCTAATTTCCTGTTTGGCATTGAGGACCTCCATCCATTGTTGAGAAAGCAGAAGCAGCATGTCCAGAGTAGAGTGTCCAGGTCTGAAACCAAATTGATGATCAGAGATCAAGCCATTGGAGAAGAGGAAAGATTTCATATCTGAAGCAATGATGGATTCCATGACTTTGCTGATAATTGGGAGAAGGCAGATTGGTCTGTAGTTGCTGGGATCTGTTTTTGCACCTTTTTTGTGCAAAGCGGTGATGTTGGCAGATTTCCAAGCAGATGGAAGATGACCTTGAGCAAAAGAGAGGGTGAAGCAAGAGGGCAAAAGAGAAGGAGGACTTGGAGAAAATGAAGGAGGACTTGGAGAAGATAAAGGAGGAAACAAGAGTAGCAGGGGTAACAGAGGAAGAGGAGGAAGTAGAGGCAACAAAGGAAGGGGTAGCAAAAGTATGGGCTGAGGCAGTTAAAGCAAGAGCAGGAGCAGAGGCAGCAAAGGAAAAATGGGAAGCAATAAGAGCAAGGAGAGCAAGGGAAATAAGGGAAGCAAAAGCAAGGGAAGAGGAGAAGAGGGAAGCAGAAGCATGGGAAGAGGAGAAGAGGGTAGCAGAAGCAAGGGAAGAGGAGAAGAGGGTAGCAAGGCCAACAAATGAAGAGGAGGAAGTAGAGACAACAATAGAAGAGGTGTTAAGGGCAGCAAGGGATGAGAAGGAAGGGAAAAATGGGAAGCAATAAGAGCAGGGTTGGAAGCAAGGAGAGCAAGGGAAATAAGGGAAGCAAAAGCAAGGGAAGAGGAGAAGAGGGAAGAGGAGAAGAGGGTAGCAGAGGAAATAAGGTCAACAAAGGAAGAGGAGGAAGCGGTGGTAAGGGCAGCAAGAATTGAGGAGTGAATACATAGAATTGGTAAAAACTAATTTGAAATTATTGAATTTCAAATTAAATAACCATTTATGTTTTTGAAATATACATGAGATTAATACTATGACAGGTAATACCATTCCATCTCCCCACCACCAAATCTGATTGTATTCCTTGACTTTGTATAGTTATATGATTGTCTTGACTCTTTGTCATACAAACCATCGCTATGCTACCACATAATTTTTTATTTCCTAACTCATGTATTAGTTGACTACTAATTGTGTTTCCACATACCACATTATGGTCACAAAGGGGGTAATATTCTTCTTTACGGGACCAAATAAAATCTTGTAGGTCTCCCAAGTTTATTGAAAAGAACCAATTAAACCCTAACTCAGGCATATCATACCCCTATTTATCAATTCCAATATTAATAATATCCCCCTCTTTATAAAGTTTGATTGTAAGTGGTCCGTTAAATTTAATGTGAAAAGGGGTATGCTCTGGAGAGCCGGGCGTTGTGACTGTAATTTCTACTTGTTTGTCATAACGTGCTGTTTTCTCTTGGGATATATACACAAAGAATTAAGTTAAGCACCCCTACACAACGAATTAAGGTAAGCACCCCCTAATATATATTCTTTGTGTATATGTATACATTGGCATATATTCTAAGGTATGTGAGATCAAATAATGATTGGTATGACATTAGCAATTATCCATTGATGAAATTGAGTGATCAAAGTGAAAAAAAGTGATTGGTTGAGTCAGTGATCCGATCACGTGGGTCCTACACACGTTATTGACGCAAAGATCGCTAGAGGTCTTCTCAGAACAATGACTGTACGTTAGAAAACATAAACGTCATCCACACTGTCCGTGATGGACCTATAGCTCCATACTTAAATTGAGGTGAAAATATGCCTAAAATTCCCAAAAAATTTCACCTTAAATTATTCAGAATAAAATATTGAAAACGGCATGATTGTTATGTTTTTATGTGACCATAATATCACTTCTCCAGAAAATATAGCAATATCATGGGTATATTACACTGTTTTGACGACAACAAACTTGTAATGTGCGAGGTTGTAAAAAAACGGGGGGGGTGCTTAACTTAATTCTTTGTGTATATATTGTAATACATCACCTAATCTCACCAAGTCGTTGTTACCCGTGGGACTTGGATAATTGATTAATTTATAACTATTTTTCATATTAAGATTTTTAGTTATATCATATTTCTGTCGTTCAACCTGTGCTTTTGTATAATAATTTGATAAATCAACAGTTGTCTCTTGAGATCCCCTAAAGATAGAACCGTCTTTTCCAACATAGGCCATTTTAAATAAGAGTAAAAATAATATCAGAAAACTTTTCATTATCGTTGAGATGAAATAATACGTATAAACATAATTGGCCACAACATTTAGAATTTACTTCTTGGACTTGAAACGTTTGACAAACACTCTCACCCTTTGATAGGAATTTAATTACTTCAAGAGGCGGTGGAAGCCCATAGCTATCAAAATAGTATTTACCCCCACCATTATGAATGCAAGTCCAATGTGACCCATTCCCACTATTATCTTCTAAATTCATAATAATATTCTTTGTATTTTTGGACAACTTTGGTAATTCATCCCTCATACAAATACTTACGTTATCAAGGTTTAGCTGTTTACAATATTTACCGAGTTCTATATTTGACGTTGTATTCTTTCCAAAATGTGTAAACCACTCCCCCATTTTATTTTCGAAAATAAATTTTCTTTTTATTTAGGAGAAAGATATAATCCATTACCTCTTTCAGTTAGTTTTACACCCGCCTGTGCGATAGAAGAAAGCATATCTCCGACTAACGATCTCGCCCTATCAGGCAGACTTTCAAGCCTTTCAGCAAAATCTACAATTACCCCACTTCCACTAACTTATTTCTCGAATGCCTTGTTATGTCTTTCCAATTCTTTTTGGGCTGCTAGTTGAGCTTTCCTTTCGTTCGCGGCTTTTATCGCTGCTGAAATACCACCCGTCGCCGCCCCCGCTGCACCTACAGCACCGGCAATTAAGGGGATTAGGGCTAGAAGCGGAAGAAATCCTCCGTTTATTTCCTTAAGTGAATATTTCTGCAACATAGGTTTTGACATTTTTAAACTAAGCGAACCAGCATTATTTAGTTTTTCCTCCTGCACTTTTGTGAGCAAAACACTAATTCTCATATCGCCCTTTCTTTGAATTGTACGAACATTAGTCGTACAAGGTTTTTGATTTTGGATACAAGACGATAGTTTATCACGATTGATTTGATTAATATATACGTCAGTTGTTACTTTACTCATTTTATTTACTAGGGCATGCCCGTACTATATCTATATCTAAAATTATATCCCCCCCCTCTATTTACATGAAATGGTTTGGTCCAAAGCGAACGGCTTGCGAGTACGGTGACAATCCCCCCCCTCTATTTACATGAAATGGTTTGGTCCAAAGGGAACGGCTTGCGGAGTTTGGTAAAGAAATCGCCATAGCTCGGTAACTACTTCTCCGATTAATATGAAACCTTGAATTGGGACAATGTTTTTATGTTTTTAATTGAATTACTATCCGTAATGGCGCACGCTCTCACAGGAGCTCCGGAAGGTCGCATATCGCAGTTACGATGAATCGCAAAATAGTTTTAATTAGTTTTAAAACATAGTTTAACGGCAACATAGTTTGCCAACGTGAAATAAATGAATACGCTCTCAAATGTGCCGTCCGAGGCAGAGTCTGTTCGCCACGTTCGGCACACGTGATAACTCGCTGCTCTCTGATTGGTTGAATCGTTTTTTGGACATAGCTCGGTAACTACTTGTCCGATTAATATGAAACCTTGAAAAGGCACATCCTCGGGTCCCCGGCAATATACCTGGCAAGTTTCAAGTATATCGGACCGGTAGTTGTCGAGAAACAGCGGTCGCATACACACACACACACAGAGATTACTGGAATTATAGATAGATGAAAAGATTTTTTTTCCTAGTTATTACTTATGTGATATTGGTCATAACACGATTATCCGTATTGATCTGTAGGTCTGTTTCTTCCAAGAGTAAACAATATGCATCAACTTCTTCATTCTCTTCTCTTTCGATGTATAGGGAAGTATCCACTCCATTAGACCTTATAGTTTCCTTTTGCGCACTTAGGTCAATCGCGTAGATTGTATATATGTCTTTAAACGACGCCATATCCAAAATGTGCTCTTGATTACCGTTGCTTTCACACACCTTTTGGTAAGACTTATAGGCTTCAGCATAATCATTGGTTTTCCAATTAATTTCCAATCTATCTCGAGGATAAAATGTTTCATCTAGAGAAACCCGAAGTTGTTTTACAGTAGCATTATCACACAACGCGTTATTCTTATCAGTAGCAGTACCCCCATGGGGTTTCTTAAAAATAAGCCATAGGTACCGAGGCTTTCCTTCCAGAACACCTAAATTCCAAGTGTAGGTAGTATGTTCCAATTTAACATGTTGACATCTTATTTTAAGGTAGGATACATTTAGCGGGGTCTTTGTGTTAAGCCTTCTATTCAACATCTCTTCCGTTTTAAGACTAGGAGTATATTCACTAATATACCAACACAGATCATTAACAACAAATTTATTGTTAGCACCGAAAGCATTAGCCTCCCCAAAAACCAATCTGTTTTCATTAGTATTCCTTAGTAGTTGAAATCTAATTTTAAGGCCGTACAGAACTTTATCATAATCACAAAATCCAAATATACCTTTAAGGGGCACAGCTACGGTAAAACTATTCACTGGTTTTGTCTCATCATTACACATTCCCTTCCTTTGTTTATAGCCCGGGTTATCGACCTTTCCTGTTTTCATATCAGAAATAAAACCTTCAACACACCCCTTACCCACCCTACCACTAGGCGAATATAGTGTAAATTTCATCATTTCAGCTGTCGCAGAGACATAATCAATCGCTTCAACTTCTTGCGTTCCAATATACAAACGAATACTATCAAACATTTTCCAGAAGAAATCATTTACGAGTGTAGCGTTTGTGTTATTCCCCGCTTTGGTGAATTTAAATTTACATAACAAGAAACTATCGGCTAGGTTCAAGTTTGTTCATTATTTATCTCAAAACTTTTTGTTACAGTCGTATTCCAATCTGTTCCTGTTACGGCATTTACCTTATAATAATCTTCTTTTTTAGTTGAGTTTGAGATGATAATCGTATCATCCAAATCATAAATAGTATCAATTGCCTCCATTCTTTATATATTAACAATAAAAAAATATAATAAATAAATTTATTATATTTACATGTGATACTAATAAAATATTTTAAACTTTTGAAAACCCGACCCAAGCACTTCAATTATTCTTTGTCGTTCTTGTGGAGTTAGTTCAGTTTTACCTTTTCTATCTTCTTTGATCGCTTGTAATTTATGACTCATTTTGAGTGTATTTTATACTCTTTACAGCACCCGCTACATTTCGCATGGCAGAAGCGGTTGAACCAATTAGGTCTTTATGTTTAGGAATAGTTAAACCGATACCCATTAGAGTATCAATTAGCCCATCTCCTTTATGTCTAAATTGATCTCCTTCACCATGTTCTCTCGTAGGCTTATAGTATCCTCTCCCAAGAAACATACCTTCCCCCTTATAGTATGGTGCAAGATACAAGATACACCTTGGCCCTTATAGTGCGGTGAAAGATACATACCTTCCCCAATCCCATTCCCTACTGTTTTACTCACACCTTTCGTATCTTTAGTAATAATTTTATATTTTCTTAACTCATGTTTTCTTACAACAACCATCTTGTTTTTATTCTAAGTAGAATTAAAAACTTTTACCATTTTAATTTTAATTTATTCAATTTATCCGCTTTGATTTTTCGTTCTCGTCATGAATAATTAGTGTCCGGAGGCCAAAACAACTTTTCAAAACATAATTTAACCTTCATTGAAAATTTTGACGGAATTAAAAATTCTCCGCTCGACGTTAACATAACCTCTCCTCTTTCCCGAGTAAATACAAGGCCTATTTTTCCAAACGCTAACTCTTGATAAGTTTTCTATTTATCTTGATCACTCGTGTTAAAAGTACATTCTCGAAAAAATAGTTGGGCGTTCATTTATTAATTAGTTTATAGTTATTATATAATTTTTCCAATTATTTGTTGAAGAACTTCACGTAGCTGATCTACAGTTGATTGTTAAAGAACTTCACGTATGTGAATTCTGATGGATATAATTTCACCATTGAAAGAAACCATACTAGTCTACTTGCCAAGCCTATAGAGCCCTCTTGTGAACCCGGAAATGTTGAGTACCCCAACGTTTTAAGTTAGAAATGTACAGTATGGGTCCCCAGCACTTAGAAACTGCCGGATGCTAACTTGCATATGTTGGGCAATTAGCAAAATTAGCATTAATAGCATTAACCCTATCAAACATAGGCCTGGGACACTGAAATTTCTGTTTCGCTCTATTGCTCCGTTTGAATGCTACAGGAAAACTCCCATCCACTCACCATAGAGACCGTGACCCTCCACCATATCATAAATGGCCAGGTGGCAGATGAAAAGGTGAATGTGCAAGATGCATTGAAGATCGGACAGGACATGAGCACACTGTTCTCTTCATCACTTCCTGAAAGATTTCATGCACCCATCTCAAATAAGGTGGTGACAATGACATTCACCAAAAAAAGAGTGAAGGTCAATGCGAAGATCATATGTGACCTTGAGGCGTTGTTTGCTCGGCTGCTGGTGGTGGGGAGCAAGAGAAGAATGGAGCTCTCTGCCCTCTTTGACTATGAGCTCGGCCAGTCCCTGCATCCATCATCGATGAGTATGGATGCCTCAGGAAGGGTAACAAGTCTGTGATCGTCCAGCATCTTGGAATCCTTGCCCCCAATCCCCACCCACCACATGTTGTACTCGTTGATGCATCGCAGCTCATCTACCATGTGGTGTGGCCATCGTCAGACACTGTGGCTGACCTCGCAGCCAGCATGGGGCGCCGGCTTAATCGCTACATCACCGAAACATTTGTCATCTTTGACCGGTATGAGCAAGTCTCTGCCAAAGACCACGAGAGGCAGAGAAGAGCTGGGGAGAGCTCAACAGAGTACCGACTCTCACTGACAACCCCTCTACCTAGCCGCGACAAAGTGATGAAGAACAAGACAAATAAACGGAGACTGGGTGAGCTCCTGTGCACACACAGCATAGGAGATCACATCAAGATGGTCAGCAAAGCAGACAGTATTGTCACTCATGACGAGGCTGACGTCTCCCTCATCTCATACATGTTGGATGCAGCCAGTCGCGGAGCTGAAACTGTCTGCATTCTCAGCGATGACACTGATGTTTTCGTACTCATGGTCTATTGGTGCTGGAAGGTGGGTATCACATGTAACCTGCAGATGGAGAGATGGGATGGCACTATTCTCAACATCAATTCGACAGTAGAGAATCTCGGTGAGCAGTGTCGCTCCATCCTGGCTATGCATGCTCTCTCCGGATGTGACACCACCTCCTATCCCGCGGGGAAAGGGAAGGTGTCCGCACTCAAGGCCATGAGAGTAGTACCTGGTGACCTGCTTCACTTCATCGGAGAGGAGGGAGCTACTAATTTACAGATTACAGAGGCAGTGAGTGGTTTCTTCCTGGCTCTGTACAACGAGAGGGAGTCTCGGCATCTCTGAACGTCGCCAGATATGACATCTACCGAAAGCGCAAACCCCCCCCCCCCCCCCCCCCCCAGCACTGAAGACCCTGCCTCCTCCACTCCAGAGCGCAACGCTCTCCTCCATGGATGGCGTGCCCATCTACAGGTGCTGCTTTGGAAAGCAGCAGACTGCCCAGACCCACCAGCTGTGGACATAACAGAGTTTGGATGGAATAAGAAGGAAGGCGAGAAGGGAGAGGAAGTCATCGTGCCCATCCTGGATGCAAGCCCCGTTGCTCCTCCTGCCGTGTTGGAAATGATCAGCTGTAGCTGCAAAGCTGGGTTAAAGCCCTGTTTAACAGCAAAGTGCAACTGCGTAGCTGCAGGCCTGGCCTGTACCAGCTACTGCTTCTGCAAAGGCTCTGATAGTACATGTTGCAACACACTCACACACTCACAGCAAGAAGAGCAATATGACAAGAATGTAGAGTCAGGAGAAGACGATGAAGACGATGAGGATGAGTTTTATGATGAGGATATGCTTTATAACAGTGCAGAGTAGTAGAAGTGCAAGACGCTCTTTCTTGATGGAAGTTTTATGTTGTGTAACTAGTGCACATATTTTTCAGCTCTGATAATTTTGGGTATACTTGTGTTTTAATTTTGAGGATATTATTTACCCATAGTCATATTATTCTAGTTTGGTATGGTACTTGCCTTTGTTACCTCTAATACCTGTGAATAAAAGTGGAGCAATAGAGCGAAACAGAAATTTCAGTGTCCCAGGCCTATGTTTGATAGGGTTAATGCTATTAATGCTAATTTTGCTAATTGCCCAACATATGCAAGTTAGCATCCGGCAGTTTCTAAGTGCTGGGGACCCATACTGTACATTTCTAACTTAAAACTTTGGGGTACTCAACATTTCCGGGTTCACATTGCTGACAAGTAGACTAATACGGTGATCCTGATCGGTTATCTTAAAATTTACTTTAGAAATGGTCTTTCCTGACATGGGCAAATAGGTGAGATTCTTTGGCTCCATATTGAATTTATAACCTATTGGAGTTGAATAAGCGCTGAATGAAAATATTGTATTTGTTTTTACTCCATCGTCATAAGCACCATCAACCAAATCACAGTGAATTAATATTGAATTTATACCTGAGGATATGTCAACGACGTTATCACTGACAAACATATTGTTATCCTCAAGCTTTTTTGCGGAGAAACCTAACATCTCGCGGAATGAATTAGTAATCGTGAAATCTATTTTATAATTATTTTTAAGTCTAATAGTTGATTTTGATGTATGTTTTTGAGTATCTGTTTCGATATTTTTTGGTTCATCATCTTGTTCGTTCATAACACGTGAAATTTCTGAACATAGTACAGGTATCTCGTAAGCTCCGGGGGGTACTTCTACAATTTTATATCCAGTTCCCGGATCATAACTAAACTTGTTATTCTTTTCTGTGATATTAAACAAGGTATTATAGGCTTCCATAGACAATAACGCCGCTTCCTATTCTTTTGTGGGATCAAGTTGTACTTGATCAGTTGTATTGGAATGGAGTCGTGTGATCACTCGTTGTAAAATCAAATCTAAGAGTTGTGTTTCTCATTTTATTGTAAGTGAGATAAAAGATCTTTGTATTGACATTTATTAATTATTTTCCTATTCATCAACTGATCTAAAATGGCTGATATTTCATTAAAACAATTGTTGTTTCCTGCCTCCTTACTACCTAACAGTAGTAATAGCCTATTAACTAATTGTGGTGAGTCGCTCGGAAGAAAACTAATACCAGAGCCTGAACTCAATCCAAGTTTATCTACAGCATTAAGAATATCTTTTTCCTTCTAATTTTTCTTACCTTTACCCCTAATATACCCCCCGTAATCAATCGCGTTTAGCAACTCAATATATACCCTATCTTCCTCTCTTTCCATGTCAAGTGGTGCATCAAAATATTTTGAATCACCGAGTCTGGTGTTTCTATGGCCGGTGTGTGTGAGAATAAACATTAATCTGGGGGTTAATTTAACATTTGGGTGAGTATCACTCAAAAACATTAACTCATCATTAAATACCAATACCGCCTCGTTAACAAGATGAAACGCTGCTGATTCTTCTTCTTCTGATGGATTGAGACCCATTTTGGTTAATGTACCCCTTTTATATTCATTGTTTTTAATAGCTTTCGCAACATAATTAGAAAGTTTATTTGTTTTTCTCAAGGCCTCGGGATGATTGTGTTGTTTCTATATTTGCAAGTTCTTGATTCGCTAGTTCATCCAAATCTCGCAACTCCTGTTGTTGTTTGGAAGTATATGTTATCGCGGGAACTTGATCTGATAGGTAAATCAAATCAGGCACTTCCTGTTTTTGGGTTGGGGTATATTCTATCACAGCAAGTTGAATCGAAACCCCCTTTTGTTCGGTAGATTTTAAAAGAGGTTTAAAAAACTCCTCTTGTTTTCTTTCAAATACGTCTTCTGTTTCACAACTTTTGAAAGTAATTGTTGATGTTCCTTAAAATTTCTTGCTCGTTCTTCAGCATTCATTTTATTTATACAAAGAAATTATTAGTTATTATATCATCTTCTTTAACAACGAAATATTTATATTTTTCAGTCGTATGTTTCATATGGTCCTCAAATTCCTTTTTACTACATAATGTAGAACAATTATCCCTCCAAAAATTGGTTATATCTAATGCATTTAGTTTGAATAAAATAAAAGTATTAGCATTGTTTCTTATTGAGCGACGAGGGAGTTGAAAGTATGATTGACTAAGATAAATACAATTACAAGAAGAATGTCTCCCCCTTGTATAGTAGCTGTCCATAACCGTTTAATTTTTCTCATTAACACAATCATCAAAGATAACGAGGTTCTTTTTTGTTTCATCTAAATCTTGGGGTGAAGGTATATCATCCGTATTATCAGTGAGAATACAAGTTATGGTTGTAGGTGATGTGGGTTTTGATTTATTTTTCCATTTTTGCGGAGTATAACAAAATAGTTGTATTACATCCTCAATGTTGAGCTCATTTAGTTCGTGTTGAAGCTTAAATAACCTGATTATATCTTCTTTTTGAAGGCCTGCATTAAAACCTTGTGATCGTAGTTGGTACTCTGGCTTAAAAACTAGACTTTGTGAAAATTATTAAATTTTCATAATCTAAAAATTTTGGGGTAAGGAGCATCTTTAAAAGCAAACAGGTTTTTCCACATCCACTATTAGACATCTTAATGAATTTGGGAGGTTCTTATGATTATTAAATTTTATCTTACTTTCCCACACGGGTAAAAAATCATCCATTTTACATAAGGCTGAAAATATATAGCGGGTAATCATTCATCCTGCGTGTTGTTATCCCTATTTGTATTATAATTGTGTATACATACTCGAAGCGACTCAACCAACCGTCTAATTGTGTTAAATATATCTTGAAATATTTTGAAAATGGGTTCGGCCATTTTATATACCCTGACAAAAAAAATTCGAGAAAATCGTGAAATCTGAAAATTTGGAAAATTGGGAAAATCGAGAAAATGTGAAAATTGGAAAATAAATAATGAATTGGTCACTTCCGGTTTGTGGTGAGTCACTTCCTGTTTTTTGAGTTGAGGCAGTTTCAGTTTGGGGGTAAGGGGGATGTGGTGAGGGTGGGGAGGGTGGCCTGGCCTGGAACTGCTATTCGACAAATCATGAAAATAACAAAATCATGAAAAATGGAAATTTGGAAATTTGGGAGAAAATCGATAAAATAATTAATTAATTCGAACACTTCCGGTTTTGGGGCAAGGAGGATGTGGGGAATGTGGTCTGGGTCTGGCCTGGTCTGGAACCTACCGTATACATCTACTCAGGTATATATATATTTGAATGAAACAAAGACAGTTATCAACATCAATCTTTATTCTACCGTGGTGTATATTTATTTCTTAACAAAATCACAACTGATCATAATTATAATCACCACCACAACATAATCACCACACAATTCTACCAACGTTCAAGTCGTTTTGTGATGCCGCCACGATGGAACTTTGTGTCCTGCTGACTGACCGAGCACCTCACAGCGGCCTTGACATCATCGTCGGAAAAAGAATGTTCGCCGGGAAGGTTTTCCTTAGGTTTGGGGAAGAGATGAAAATCCGACAGAGCTAAGTCGGGGCTGGTGATCCTTTCTTGTAGTATTCCATTGACCGTCTCTTATTCTCAGGATCATAATGGTACTCGACTCATCCTCAGCACTTCACAGCACTGACTATGTCGTGCTGCCCTCTGCCATCTTCACTAATGTAGCACTGAGTGACATCTAACGTCAGAATTACGAAACTTCGCACCCAGTGGCGAGAAGGACTAATGTGCGGCCTGCGCTTTGTTTCATTCGAATATCTTTACCTGGTTTGCAGAAATAAAATATGAGGCATTACTTTTCAACAAACCCTCATATACTTCCCTTTTGCTTGTGTTAATATGTAGATGGCCGCTAAAATCATTTTTCTTCACTCTTCGTCCTACGTTTCCCTTGCCTCATCCTCCTCAAGAGGCGACTGTTTTGTCGAGAAGGTTAAAGACTTATTTATTTCTGCATTGATTGGTGTAGGTTTGATTTGCATGGCTGCAAACTCTTTCCAACACACAGATGGCATGTAGGCCAAACCCCTCAACATAAGTTGAGGTAGGTCTATGGCCTGGAGTGGACTGAAATAATTTCGTTGATGATTTTTGGAGCCTCCTCCCTAACTCCCCAACCATCCCCCCTTTTTTCTCTCCTTGTATCCCTCTTTCCTCAATCCAGAATGATCCTCGTATTTTTTTTCACTAAACCACTCTCCAGTAGGTGTCATTGATCACTGCAGTTCCAAGGTTTTACCAACAAAGGCCTTGACGCTCAGTTCATAATAATAGATCAAGTTATCGACGCAATAACAACATGTTGGTTGAATTTGACTGCGGCGCATATTGTTGATAACCCATCGTGAAATTTGTGTGATCAATGAGTGTGTGGTACCCCCGCTTTGCGGGGAAAAATGGCCTCTAAAGGTGGTTTTTTATATTTTTTTATGAGTGCGTGGTAATCACTGGTGCTCATCCGATGGATGAATCTGAACAGACTCCAAGTAGGTGGTGTAATGGATTGAACATCTGCTTCCTAGTCTGGGGGGGTCGGTGGTATGGACCCCGGCCAAGTCACACCAAAGACTTTCAAATTGATATGTCTTGCTTCCTTGTTTGATGCTCAGCGTTTCAAAAGGATCGGGCACTGACAACAACCATGGGTTTTGCATGGCTTAATGGGCCTAATGACCACTTCCTGACAGCAAAACTTCCTGACAGCAAAGCCTTAGTGTATTATTATATAGAAAGGAAGGAAAGAGAAGGTCGGACAACCTCCCCCCGGAGAAGCAAATTTCGCTAAGACATTGTACACTGTTGCTCAGCACACCGACAGGACGTGAAGACTGCGTGATGTGAACAGCCTTCCCAACGTGGGTAATGTGGGCCCAGTTGCACTCCGTCCCCCCGGAGAAGCAACGTTGGTGTTCTTAGAGATGTGGACGGCAATGGGGATAATCGAAGATGGTTTGCACCATGGGAAGGCATCCCGCGTCCGACTAGGCGGTCAGCGGGGTTGGGGGCCATCAGGGGGAAAAAACGTTTAGTTTAGCTCCATAAGGATCCCCCTCGACGCCTTAGCGTATTATTATATAGACGAGTATAAAGCCCGTCAAAAATGACGGGTTGGAACAGTTTTTGACGGTACAGCGGCGTGAGCATGCCGAAGTCTGGGCCGAGTGTCAGGGGTGCTTATATCACCTTTATTTATTAGACATCCTACAGATGTAAATGAACACTCGTTTTACTCTGCGCACTTTGCACGTCACGTTCAGCGAATGTCACCTCCCTGTGCCTTGTATTTATTGGTAGATAATGTCTTGTATATGGTAGATTACTACTTCTTTAACAGTGCCAATTTTGTAGTCTACCAGGGAATTATTTTAGCCCGTCTTTCACGAACCGGCTGGCAAGGCCTGATTTTCACCCGGACGTGACAGGAATTTGGAAACCAGCAAGGGTTGCGGTGATAGCCAACTCTTCGGAAATAATACTGTGGGATCTAAAACATCCACCAACAACCAGTGCTGGCCGATTGGTCCTCCAACCAAACGACCTTCCGATGGATGGCGGACACGTGCAAAGCAACAGGGTGAAAAATTATATCTGGGTCAACATTTGCACCTGAGCTAGACAATTCAAGGTGAGTGTTTATACCTGCGGTTATTATTTTTTTAACCTCCAGTTCAAGGCCGAATATATCTTGCTGGTCCTTCAGTTATTGCAATGGGGAAACTATTTAATATTTTCTGAATTGGTTTGGGATTTTGACTTGTTATTCTCACTTTAACTCAGTTATTTAAAACTAACTCCTTCGGCATTCACTTTGTAATCAAATTATTTAAATCATCGTTTCTCATAAGACCACAAAAATCGAAACTTCAATGCATCCCATTAGTCTTTGTGGTGTTTCAGAAATGTGAAAGAGCTTGAGGGGAGGCCATAAGGCATGCTGCGCAAACAAAACATTACAGGATCCAACAAAACGAATTCGACCACATTGTGTGCAATGTATGCAATTGTATTGTTACATATGTTGTGTTTTTACGGAATTTCTCATCTGCAATCACAATATAGCAGGTTTTCATGGGTTTCACAAAGGACATAATGGTCAAGAAACCACAAAATGGAAGCATAGTCCGATCAAAACACTGCTATGTTATGAGCACAGGCTTGGCACAATAGATAGCATTTTATGCTTTGTTACTAAGAACATGTCATTGCCTTTGTTTATCGGACGAATGGCACGCGCCATGTATCCTAAAGTACAACTGTTGCTCATGTGGCATATTGTTGGGTTTATCAGGGACGTGGGATGGACTGGGGAGTTTAGGGGGTGGGGGGGCAGAATACACTTTTCCGGCATTTTTAATTAATTTTTTTTGTATTTTGTTGTGTATGACGTCGCCAGAATGTCTGACATATGATGGTGCAGAGGTAGCGCACTGGAGGGGGGGGGGGGGGCAGAATACACTTTTCAGGCATTTTTAATTATTTTTTTTTGTATTTTGTTGTGTATGACGACACCAGAATGTCTGACATACGATGGTACAGAGGTAACGCACTTGCAGAATACACTTTTCCGGCATTTTAATTATTTTTTTTCTATTTTGTTGTGTATGACGTCACCAGAATGTCTGACATATAATGGTACAGAGGTAGCGCACTTGCCTTTCGGTTGTCTGTGCTGGGTTCGATTCCCGACCAGACTCTAAACTGTCGGATTGATGATTCGCAAGCGGGGCGTTTCAGCACAAACTGCACCATCCCTCGGATGGACGTTAAGCTGGGTGTCCTGCCTGCTAGCATTAGTTTGCTTTACGTCGAATATCTCATTTGATTTGATTTGAAAGAAGAGTTTGCTTGATGTCTTTCGAAGAACAGTGGGCTCGTTCCAGCCTTACTTTGAACAAGTTCCAGATTCCTGTTTTAACTCGGTCCAGAGATTAAATGAGTATGTCTGCCAGTGGAAAAACCAACATGGCGCCGCACCGATCTTCTCAGTCGACATGGGACAGATCAGATCTAATTCGAGTTCTCCATCCTGAAATGGCAGGTGAGGCACACTGGTAATTTACCAATGAGAGTGACACGACAATCTGTCTCGAAAACAAATAGGGCAATCAGACCTGAGCGACAACATAATTTTGCACACTCAATGGAAGACGAGTCTTCTTCTTCTTCTTCTTCTTCTTCAACAAATTATCTCAGCAACAGATTTCAGGTGTGAATCCTTCTTCAAAGCAAGTGGAGGAAGAAGATTTGAGGTTAATAGAATACCTCTCTCAACATTTATTTGCGAGAATTATTTATGCCACCATTGTGGACAGTTTTTTCAGTATTTATGGCACTTTAACAAAGCAACGCCATGACAGTCGATGTTTTTATTTATGTTGAAAATATTCCTGAGGATAAAGAATTATTTATTATTCTGCACAAATAAGTCTGCCATCTTACTATAATTCACCAAATGTCTGTCAGTCTGTTCCCAGGTACCGCAAAAACGGCTGAACCGATCGTAACGATATTTTGGGTGGGTAATCCTGGGACCCCCTGGAGTAAAATAGGCTATATTGTATTTCCAATTTTTCCCCAATTTTCCAATTTTTCCAATTTTCCAGTTTTTCCAAACACGATGTAATAATATTTACCGATATGAACAGTGATGTGGCTTTTATTGAAATTCTACAAATACTGTTTAGATTTTGATGATTTGCGTGTGATATGATTTAACGGATGTTTATATGAATCGTTTAAAATAAAAAAGCCTTCAATTTCTGATATTTTGCCTTTTCATTTTGGCCTCCCAATTGAAGCCCCGCCCATAGGGTGGGTAACGTTGCTAGTTTCCTTAACACAGTGAGAGACTGAAATGTACAATATTTCACAATGAGTGTGGGTGCGATATACTCACTGGCATTCTTTAACATCTTCATGTTCTGGGGTCTTGATGCAAGTTCAGACATGGTCTGCACAAAATGCATGCGTCCCTTTAAATATTCCTCAAGCACTAAGGAGAAAGGGCAAACATAAATGGGGGGCAGGAGGGAGAGTGAGGGAGAGAGGGTGCTCAGGTGAGTCAAATATTGAGATGTTGGGGAGAACATTGGAGAGTGGGGTAAATAGGTAACATGAGTTTGGTGAGAGGTGAAGGATTTGGAGCAAAATATGGAGTCCGAGGAAATGATTTGGAAGGATATGGATGGACAGGGGTTCTTCTTCTTCTTCTGGGAAGCACAGAGTATGGTGGGGTCGGGATTCAAACCCAGGATAGAGAGCTAAGACGTGAGTGTGCATATTACCTTTGGGCTATCCTACTAGCCCCAGGTGTGGTGAGAAGTAGAAAAGATAAAAACATCACTTAGGATCTAGATTGTACAGTATATGACACTTCCTATTGGCTGTTTCTCGCTCTCACAGATATTTGTATGATTAATTTTCCTTCACGGATTTCGAATGTGTAAACAACATGAAAATAAATGGTATATGGCATTGTCGCAGATTTATAGTATTCTGAGAACTTTTTTTTTTTTTTGTATACAACTTCAAAGCTCGTGAAAGAGCTAACATTAATCACACAAAAAGTCAAACCGACACATAAAACACAAAATAAGGGGAGCGGTAGACAAGATGGGGAGAGAGGGGGAAGGTCACAAACACAACATTTGAGAGCAGGGACATCGGGAGAAATGTGGGAGGGGGAGGGCTTGGGGGGAGGTGGGAGAGGTATAAAACATATGAACACGGCAAGGACTTCCAGGAAAGAAGTTGGAAATTCAAAAAAGTGTATCTGGGGTGAATAAGCGGGGGTAGAAAAGATCAAGGTTTTGGATGGTGGAAGATAAGACATGGTGGTGAACAGCTGTTTTAAAGACCTGGAGGGAGGTGTGGGATTGAAGGGAGTGGGGGAGTTTGTTCCAGAGGCGGGAGAAAAGGGGAATAAAAGAGTGAAGGTGAGCAGAGAGCCTAGATTTTGGCAGTTTAACCAGAAGAGGGTTGCAGGCAGATCTTGTGCGACCTGAAGGAATATTGGGGGGACAGAGCACAGAGAGAGCTGGGGAAGCAAGGCCGGAGAGGAGTCGGTGGAAGACAGAAAGACCACCAACCTGCCTGTGGTGAGTGAGTGAAAGGCCCTCGGAGTTAGCTTCATCGCAGGAGATTCCAATGATTCTGAAAGCTTTGGTTTCAACAGCGTGCAGCCGAGCTAGGTGTGGGGCAGGAGCACCGGCCCAGAGGGGGGAACAGTATTCCATTGAGCTGCGGATGAAAGCCTTGTATGTGGTGAGGAGCTCAAGTGTGCCAAGGAAGGACTTCACACGACGGAGGATGCCCAGTCGGCGACTGGCTTTGGAGGCCAGCTTGGAAATGTGGTTTTCCCAAGAAAGATCATGGCAGATAGTGAGACCCAAAAGCTTGAGCGACAGAACTTCTTGGAGAGGATTGTTGAGAAAGTAGATGGGAGGGTTTTCCAGTCGGTCTTTTCAGAGAGACATAGTAAGAGTGTGAGATTTGTCAGGATTGAAAGACATGTTCCACTTGTTTGACCAGTCTGTGATTTTGTCCAGGTCTGCAGAGAGTGAGGAGACTGCAGACTGCCGATCTGAGGGATGAGGAATGGAGCGACAGAGAGTAGAGTCGTCAGCAAAGAGATAGAGGATTTTCAAGAGAGTCAGAGAGATCATTGATGAAGACCAGAAAAAGCACAGGGCCCAGAACACTACCTTGGGGAACTCCAGCCTGAACAGGAAGAGGAGATGAGAGAAACCCATTCAAGGCCACACGTTGACTATGACCAGAGAGGAAGTCCGCAAGCCATGATTGGAGATTTCCATGGATACCAAAGGAGGAGAGTTTGGTGAGCAGAGCTGGGTGCCAGACCGTATCGAAGGCACGTGACATGTCAAGTGAGACAGATCTGATTTCCTGTTTGGCATTGAGGACCTCCATCCATTGTTGATACAGCAGAAGCAACATGTCCAGAGTAGAATGACCTGGTCTGAATCCATATTGATTATTATCAGAGATCAAGCCATTGGAGAAGAGGAAGGATTTGATATCCGAAGCAATGATGGATTCCATGACTTTGCTGATAATTGGAAGCAGGCTGATTGGTCTGTAGTTGCAAGGATCTGTTTTTGCACATTTTTTGTGTAAAGCGGTAATGTTTGCTGATTTCCAAGATGCGGCAGATGACCTTGAGCAAAAGAGAGGGTGAAGAGAACAGAGAGAAGGAGAGATAAAGCGGCAGAGCAGGATTTTAGGACCCGTGGGCTGATGCCGTCTGGTCCAGTTGCAGAATCAGAGTAGAGGTTTGACATAAGCTTCTCCACCTTGTCAGGAGAGAAGGACACAGAGTCCAGGAGCAGTTGGGTTCAACTGGGAAAGGTGGGAACAGAGAGAGATGGGTTTGGGACACCAGATTTTGAGGCAACACACAGATTTGAGGCATTCGGCTTTGTCACGTGTGGTGTCAACTGTGTAGCCATTTGAGGTAAGGGAGGGGATGGAGGGGGAACAAACACCAGAAACGGATTTGACCAGACGCCACCAGGATTTGGAGGAAGGAGACAGGTTTGAGAGTTCATTCTTGAGTGTGGAGAGATAGTGCTTCCTGGCACTCCTGAGGGTAGACACACACTTGTTCCGAGCTTGGTGGATGGAACTGAGATTGCCTTCAGTTGGATTTGCCTTCCAAGAGGCAAAGGCAAGTTGTTTCAGGGCAACTGCCTCACCACAAGATTCAGTGCACCATGGATGGGAGGAAGGGTAAGACAACTGAAGACGAGATGGGATAAATCTGTGCATGAGAGAGAGCAGTTTGCTTTGGAAGAATTGATGTCAGAGGCAGTAGAGATGGGAGACCAGTCCAGATGATTGATGGCTGCTTGCAGACCCTGCCAGTCAGCCTGAGTGAAATGCCAGACTTGTCGGCACTGAGGAGGCTTTCTGAGAATGGCCAGAGAGATGTCCACTTTAAAAAGCACATGATCAGAAGAAGCGATTGGAGCAGAAGAAGAGCAGCAGACATTTGCAGGGAAATTTGTCATAACCAAGTCCAGAAGAGAAGATACTCCATTGACTGAGATCCGGGTCGGGAAATTGACAGATTGTGTCAGTCCCAATGAGTCGCAGAAGTCCTTTGCTGAGGTGCCATGGCTGGTGAGAGAGGAACCCACACCCAGCCAGCTGGCATGATGACAGTTGAAGTCGCCAGATATGAGGAAGAGAGAGTTTGGATGAGTTGATAGAAGTTGGTCCATGTTGTCCGACAGTGAAATGTAAATGGAGTCATCACTGTTTGGAGGACGGTACAGAAGGGAGTAACCAGGAAGAGATATTAAGGAATGAGAGACATCTTGAAGGAGGAAAGTTTCTGTTAAGCAGATCAAGTCTGGATTGTCAGAAGCAACCTGCGTGGAGAGATCAATCAGGTTTGAGTGAAGGCCCCGGATGTTTGAGGTCCATTCTGTTAATGAGGAGAGAGGAGGAGCATCGGGTGCAGGACAGGGGAAGGGAGGGGTAGGGTCAGATGAAGAATGAGAGGGGGAGGTAGGGACAGCAGTTGATAGTGTGTCAGAGATTACAGAAGAGTTACAAGAAAGGGAAGGATGAGGAGGACGAAAAGTTTGATGGTGATGGGATGAGGCACAGTGAGGGGTTGTTTGAGGGGGGGCAGAGGAAAGGAGAAGGTTGGGGGAGGTGTATGTATGAGATAGAAGGGAGACGAAGTGCGGAGGAGGCAGCTTTGAGAAGGAGGTGGGAGGAGGGAGAATTTGGGAGGGATAGTTGGGGGGGGGGGAGATTTGAAGGGGAGGGGTTGGGGGGTAGTTTTGAATGGGAGGGGCAAGGGGGGAGTTTAGGAGGGGAAGGGCAAGGAGGGAATTTAGGAAGGGAGGGGCAAGGGGGGAGTTTAGGAGGGGAGGGGCAAGGGGTGAGATTTGGAGGGGAGGGGCAAAGAGGGAGATTTGGAGGGGAGGGGCAAGGGGGGAGTTTAGGAGGGGAGGGGCAAGGGGGGAGATTTGGAGGGGAGGGGCAAGGGGGGAGTTTAGAAAGTGGATGATTAATGAAAGACGAACATTTATAACAAATTGGGTTTATTGTGATTTTCAAGTTAGCCATCTGTTTGAGAACGATGGAGGGGTGGAATGAATTTGAATTTAGAGCATGTAGTGATTTAGAATTATAAGAGATTGAATTTTTTTTTTAAGTGGAATGAGTTGAAGAGGAAATTGAAAGGAGCCTTTTATATAGGAAGAAAAACAGCGTGTTGTAATAAACCACTGAATAAAACTGCAGGGGAAAGTTTAAACATATTTAAACAGAACCGTGAAGAACAGTCTTATATTCACAAAGATACCAACAGGGAGAGGGAGCCTCGAGGGACAACCACGAGTCACTTGAACAGGGGAAAAGGTGGAAGGCAAGGCGATAATGGGGGCGGGGCGAGACAGCGCACGTGGACAGCAGCATACGATGGAACAAAAGCACACGAGGAGAAAAGGAAATAATTTTTTTGGGGGGGGGGGGGGGGGGGTTACAACGTTAGTCAAAGAGTAGATGTTCGGGGAAGTTTGGGGGAGAAGGGAAAAATCTAAGAGCCTCGCAAAAACAGCGAGGGAAGGAACAAACTTCGACGGGTGAAGCCTGAGGCCAGTAGTCCTTGAGCCAGACCAAAAGTAATGCTCCGGCGGGGGGAGTAATTCTCATTATGATTTTCCATTAGACCAATGTCTCAAGTGTCAGAAAAGGTGTGATGCACATCTGAGAACGGTAGCTTAGTGCCCGGATGGACGCCATCTTTGAAACCACCCAGCTCGAAAATGCCCATTTGGTGGGGTACATTGTTGCATGTGTATCTGGACTTCTATACTAGCTATCGATGTGCGGTTGACGACTAAATATACGTCCGATGTGTACCGTCTAAATAAAAAATAATATGAAGCATTTTGTTTTAGATTAATTATTATAAAAATCAATTATCGAAAAAAAATCATATATTTTTCAATATTTTATTATTAGACTTGTACTTTTTTTAGTGAAACAACACTGGTATGATTTTCCAAATTATGCATTGTGCTACACCGTTTATCTGTCTATAAAAATAACTCAAAAACTAAAACATATCATCCACCACGAGTTTACAACAAATAAATGTAAAGAGGCATAAAATGACTTAGGCCGCCGCTGGCATTATCTATTCTGACGATAACGCAAGTTAGGAATGTCGTACGGAGAGGATTTTAACACCATACGATATCTAATAAGCAGGCGGAAATTGTTACATAGGAAATCTGCACTTTGGTGGCCATCTTGGATTTCAAAATGGCCGCCAATTATATTAATTATTCATTACTAGAGTTTGGAAAGACGTATGGAGCTGATTTTAACACCATACGATGTATATTCCTAATAAGCAAGCGGAGGTATCATTGAACATGTCATGTTTTAGTCAAATAACACCGGTATGATCTTCCAAATTATACATTTTGCTAAACCGTTTATCTGTCTATAAAGATTTTCAGGCAATTTGGCCTGCATTATAATAGAGAACAACATATGCTATACAATATACAGTGCACACAAAGTTAATCATCAGAGTCGCCATCAGAGTCATTGGCATCCTGAGCCACGATAGCATCATCCTGCACCATGTTGGAGCATCCCTGCAGCTTACACACAACAGTGCACTTCAACCCATTCAGTATGCAGGAGCAATCTGACGGTCGACACGTCCTTCTGCATGTGCATGAGATGAGATTCAAGACGACATCTGGAGCTGGTAGACCCGCCATCCATCGGATTGTGAGCGAACCGCCATCATCGAGTTCCCAACCATGTCCTGCTGATGGTGTTGGGACGTCTGGTAGGTTTTCAAGGCTGCGTCGCCAGATAGCCGCCTGATAGTTGGCCCTAAGCGTATGCTGCATCAAGGAGTCTTCACAAGGCGGCAATTGTCCAGATTCGATCTGGCCCTTCTTTGCACAGAACATGTGATAACGGAGCGAATTAACACCGACGATCTTCGTGTTCTTGGCGTACAGCTGACACGTGAAGGCCTGAATGCTATTGAAGACGTCTGTTGGTACATTCCACGAAGATCCCAGATCTGTGAATGCTTGAAGATACAGCTCATTCGCTTGCACAAGCTTCAAAGCCTTTATCTTTCCTTGGCTAGCCAGAGCACTCACAGTGTCACACCCGCTCCATGCATGAAGCCCTGGCAATGCACTGCAAACTCCAGACCCCAATACCGCAGCCAACTTTCCAACGTCGATCATTCTGACTCGAACCTTTGTTCCTCGTCTGATGAAGAGCTGACTATCGATGGTTCTGCTGAGATGAAGACTGATGATCAGAACGTCGGTGTCATCTGCCACTAAGATGATCGTCTTGTAGTGGGTAGCGGCGTGCTTTGCGTGGAGAAACATACGCGTGTCTGCTTCCTCGTGGCTACATTCGAGTGCTTGCACCAACTTCCACCTATCGCGGGTCAGTACCAGACATTTTTTCACCACAGGTGACATACAGTGTTCTGTTGCCTAGCTTTTCGCGATTTGTTTCATGTTTCCACGACTCCGCCAGAAACACAACCAGTTTCTCCTTTGTTTGGCTGCAAGCAAGGAGACGCCGCCAGTTCATGATTTTGTGTGCGGGTCTGATCTCGCTGAAACTGATAGCCTTCATTTGAACCGCGGTTCACACGCTCAGCTGCTTTGATGGATTCTTCTGTGTATGTGTCAAAGACAACATCGATGCGCTCACTGCCTTGACCAGCGTGAAGCGCTGCAGCAAGGATGCGGTCAGATAGTTCTTCGAACGTGTCGTTCTCGCCATGCATCTTTTGTATGAGAGCCATCGCATCAATTATTGTTGCACTTCGCTTGTCAACGTTCTCGGCTGGTTCCACAAGACCTTCCATGTGTTTCGCAAGTGCAGCTTTGTTCGTTTTTTTCATTGACCCTTCACGCTCAAGCTGAAGTGATGACATGATGTTCAGAGCTTCTCTGAGGATTTCTTGCTCTGTTGCCATATCTGTGGCAGGCGCGTTTATAGTCCGGCAGGTAGCCAACTACATCTTCCGTCACCTGAACACGATCTCTAGTCATGATGTTGAAACCAGTCCACGAACTGATTGTCTGGTCGCATGGTTCCAGCATGCGAGTCATAATCCATACGTGATTTCGGCGCTGCGCAAGGGATGTTGCGCCTGCAAGAGTGTCAGAAAGATCTGCAGGCTTGATTGCAGGTGGGCCCTCTCGTTTCCCACCGCTGTATATTGGAACTAAATCGCTGGATGACGGGATAGATCGCTTCTTATCTGCTTTGGATACTGCCGATGGAGGTTGGGGCGGCAAACACGACTGCGACTTCGGTTGGACGATGATACCGTTGACGCGATGCGATGTTCCGCCACCACTCAGCGATTCCTCTAGCCTGTCGATGTTATCGAATGCTAATACAGTCGGGACCGAAGAGTGCACATGTGACGGAAGTGGTACTGTATCTTTCTCCACACTTGCTAATTTGTCTATGCATAGCGCTGTCTCGATTTCTTCCAGAACTGTGTACGAACATCCGTGCCTGAGTCGATTCAATATTCTGATGACCTCTGTATTACCGGTGAGCGTTTTCATGACCCACGAAAGTAGGACATGCTTCGATGTTCTGATGGTACCCCGGTGTACAGCATTGATGATATCTTGAGCCATCGACCATACCAGTGTGTCGGCCACGCGCAGAGCTACCCCCACTCCGCAAATCAAAGTATGCAGAAATACACGAAGAGAATCTGGTATCTTCACGTAATCTGAAGTGAGTTCTGCTGGCTGAGGCGGCCAACGTTCATTGTAATGAGCATCTTTGATCTGGTGTCGCAGTGAAGTAGCTGCACGCACAATGTTACTTTCACCGTCCGTTCGTTCAAATGCTTTCACTTCTGCTTTCAGGTTTAAGCACTCTGCAGCAATCTCTCGCTTTGTCAGATATCGGGCATCAAGTATACACGGTGTTTCACATTGAAGAAGATGAGCGATTCTCCAAACTCTCTCTGTAATGTGCGCTGCAGATTCTTCTTGATGGAGTCACGAACATCAACTGAAAATGTATCTGAAGACAGGATATCTGTTGCAACATCAACTATTGGAACAATCCTCGGGTTCAAGAACAAGTCAGTGCGAATGAAATTGAATATACATCGTATCATTTCTTTTTTTCTCGATATTATCTTCAATGTCAGTTTCTACTTAAGGTTTTTGAGGCCGTGTGTAGTTTCTATAGCAGGAGAAGTGGTAGTGAGCCTCAGCTGCAACCATATCTCGTGTAGTCAATGCCAAAACTCTCTCATCATTGCGAGCTGTCGCAGCATCTCTTATTGTCTTATCTGCTCGAAGTTCAACAGCCAAGACAACTGTTTCACGGGTACGACTGCCTTTTATGAATTTTGAAGCACGCTGGCAAAAAATGCATTTATCATCGTAGACCGTTGAAGTTCATCCTGTCTCTTCCCGTGATGATCACCGTCGCACCGCATCGCCAGTATCAACTGAAGAACTTCTAGCTGCATTGGTCAAAGTAGCTAGGTGGTTTTTGTGAGTGAAGTCTGATCTACAAGCCCTATGGTATAATATTGGAATATTAGGAAGTTCAACTGCGCCTTCTTGGACTAGCTTTAGAATTGGATAAAAGTTTCTAACTGCGGCTGCGTCACACAATGTCTTCCAAGAACTGTTGCCCGCTGCCTTGCTTAGTTCAGAGAGTGGCGACTTCTTGCTGCACAGGATGCACGTTCCGGACTCAGGTTCAATCTTCACCCGTTTCGCCTCGACACCGGCCATCTCAGCTGAAAGAACAAAAAGACTGACGTTAGATTACTCCGATATCCGAAAAGCTCGCCAACTTACATAGACATACTCATCCAAGTCAGTGAACATGTTAGATGGCGCCACAATACAACTCTATAATAGAGTTGTGGCGCCATCTAACATGTTCACTTTTAGTTCTTAAGCCACCCACCCCCCCCCCCCCCCCCCCCCCCTCAGAAATTAATCAGGTCACCGCAACAAATCTCAGACTGAGATATAGAATATAGAATATAGATATAGAATAGACTGACGTCACTTTCGGCACTGGGTTCTGTGGGTTGATTATCGGCGGGAAATTCCAACTGACATAGTTTCGGTTTGTGGAAAGTGCATGCCTTTTCATATATTTTTTGTGTACACTCGTGGTGGATGATATGTTTTAGTTTTTGAGTTATTTTTATAGACAGATAAACGGTGTAGCACAATGCATAATTTGGAAAATCATACCAGTGTTGTTTCACTAAAAAAAGTACAAGTCTAATAATAAAATATTGAAAAATATATGATTTTTTTTCGATAATTGATTTTTATAATAATTAATCTGAAACAAAATGCTTCATATTATTTTTTATTTAGACGGTACACATCGGACGTATATTTAGTCGTCAACCCGCACATCGATAGCTAGTATAGAAGTCCAGATACACGTGCAACAATGTACCCCACCAAATGGGCATTTTCGAGCTGGGTGGTTTCAAAGATGGCGTCCATCCGGGCACTAAGCTACCGTTCTCAGATGTCCATCACACCTTTTCTGACACTTGAGACATTGGTCTAATGGAAAATCATAATGAGAATTACTCCCCCCGCCGGAGCATTCACTTCAAAATATGGCCGGTTGGCTCAAGGACTACAGGCCGCACATGCGCGGTAAACAGAAACGATTAATTTATGAAAGATAAACACCGAGAAACTTCCAAGGAGCACACTATAGGTTCACACACCGAAAGATAAATACAGTTTCGACAAAATACAATTGTGAACAATGACAACTTTGAAAACGTGGAGACCGTGTAGAGCTTCGAAAATCCATGACGTCGTCTCCAAGATCTCGCGAAATCTCTCATCAGACAACTTCAAGTAAATGTAAGAATAAAGTTCAAAGGTCCATCCTTCAATCTAATGTTGACTTTCTCTTTGTGAGAAACAACTCCCAAACAATGTTTGCAAGTGATGACATCAGAGGAACAGATTATGACATCAAAGGAGGATGATGGCTTTTCTTCTTCTTCTTCTTCAAAAATCCTTTGCGTTATCCTGAGGTCCTGCCGGCCCATATTTGTTGATAGGTACAAATAGGTACAAATTGCTGAAATTTAAAATAGATGTAAACTGTAGTCTATGATCATGGGGGTGTTTTTCATGGAAAAGAGATTTACAATCGCCCTCGAAAAATCGTAAAATGTTTGTGTGTGTGTATGTGTGTATGTATGTGTGTGTGTATGTATGTGTGTGTGTATGTGTGTATGTGTGCGTGTATGTGTGTATGTGTGCGTGTATGTGTGTATGTGTGCATGTATGTGTGTATGTGTGCGTGTATGTGTGTATGTGTGCGTGTGTGTGTATGTGTGCGTGTATGTGTGTATGTGTGCGTGTATGTGTGTATGTGTGCGTGTATGTGTGTATGTGTGCGTGTATATGTGTATGTGTGTGTGTATGTGTGCGTGTGTGTGTATGTGTGCGTGTGTGTGTATTTGTGCGTGTGTGTGTATTTGTGCGTGTGTGTGTGCGTATGTGGCGTATGCGTGCGTATGCGTGCGTATGCATGCGTATGCATGCGTGTGTATGTGTGTGTGTGTGTGTGTGTGTGTGTGTGTGTGTGTGTGTGTGTGTGTGTAAAATAGCTCAAACAGGAGTGGGCAAATATTGATGAGACCTGGCAGATGGGTCTTAGCCATGGATGAAACGATATATTTTTGGTCTGTGTAGGTCAAAGGTCGTGTTGTAGCTCCACTCATTGTGCCTCTTTCCCCTCTGTCATCCCACTCTTAAATGATCCTCGATGTTGAAAAAATCTAGACATTTCTGTGCAATGTAAATTAAAGTACGAACACTCACGGGGGTGTAACGGTGAGAGCGTCCGCTCTGAGTCTGGGATGTCGTCAGTACTAACTCCGGTCAAGTACCAAAGACGATGAAAACTTGGCAGGTGGGACGCTCAACATTTAGATTGTGTTGAGATTGTTGAGTGTGAGTTGTCCGAAACGCTCAACATTTAAAAAGGACAGACGACGAAAAAAACAACAACCATAGGTTGGCAGTCATAGCGCAGGCTTTTGCTGCAGTGAACTTACAACGAAACAGTTTGGCCATTTGTTACAAGACTTATCGGAGTTATCCACTATATAAGAGAGATATGTCTGTCTGTCTGTGTCGCCATTTTTCTCAGAGATGGCTGAACGGATCTTCATCAAACTTTCAGAGGTTCATCAGAGAGTGCCTAGGAGTGTTTTAGGCAAACAAAGATATTGTTACGGTCAGCGGTTAAGGATGTTGTTTGCCGAGCGGAGGCTCCGCGACCTAACAGTTTCCCCGATTCACCCGATTCACCCAGACATTGGCCGTATCGCGCCACAGATATTCAATGTGGAAAACTCTAAAGCGACCGAATGCAAAGAGGAAGAAGAAGACGTACAGAAGAGTAACGGGGTTTATTATTTACACACACAAGCAAAAGGAGCAGTCACGGTTATTTACAGGGGACATGAAAAAGCAGGTGACACAGTGCAAATTACTAGCTTATACAGACTTAATTGACTACCCAGGACAGAACGAACAGAACAAACTCACGTACACGAATGGGGAAATTGCAGGCGATTAGCAGGATTGGCTGGAGAGGAGAGGAAGGTCCGGAGCTGGCAGCACGATCGGCGCGTTCGGCAGCCGCCGTCCCTTCGCGGCCCTACTCAAAACCGCCGTCCAGGCCCCAAACGGCTGTCGAATGTTGTTGCTGCTGTGGATGCTGCCGCTGGCGAGCAAGGTGACGAATAGCAGGCTTTGTGCTTCCCTGGATGATCTCTGCTTTTGGACCTCACAACTCAGCTCTTGTCATAGCTCATCTCTCTCAAAGCTCATCTCTCTCAAAGCTCATCTCTCTCAAAGCTCATCTCCTCGGGGAACGTCCCGCGGCGGGTTATATAGGCCCCGCCCCTCAACCTTCGCGAACCTCCTTGATGTTTCTCTCCACACCCTCTCCAAGTCCAACCCCTTGTTCGTGGTTGGTTGAGTGGGGCTGACTCACTCCTCCCCTCTATGACGAGGTGGGGACCCGCCTTTCTTCCCCAACCCTGCCTCGTGGTCAATGGCGGCAATTGTTGGTTGGCAATGCGAATGGCAATCGACGAAAGGGGAAATGGAGGCTTTTGGGAATGGGAATGAAGGGAATCTATCTTTTTCACTTGGTGCAATGGAGTGTCATGTTAATGGAAGACAAGGCCTTACCCTAAAACACATAATAAAGATATAAGCTACTGAACAAGGGTTTTATCGTGTCCTTCAATGTGTGCTTTTATGGAATTAACTACCGGGACGCCCTTTGACCTTTACACAACACTGGAGGCAGGAGGCGCAGAATAGACAATAATAATAATAAAGCACACAATAAAAAAAATACCATCCTCATATCCGCAACAATATATTTGAAAAAAACAAAAACGTTTTTTGGAGTTAAAAAAAAATAATCGCTCGATCGTGCCGAAGCCTTTTTAAAATTAATGAGTTATATACAAGTGCACATTCGCATAAATAAATACAAAACAATCACCAGACATTTGAACACAAATAAATCAAACATTTCCAGAAGTGTACGAAGTTGGCAGTACAGCTTCTTCTTCTTCCTGATCTGCATCACACTCAACTCAGAAACGTGATGAATGCCACATCCACCCACCAGCATATATATGAACCCCCTTCCTCTCCTGCCTCCCCTCCCCTTCCCCCCTCCTCTCTACCCCCCCCCTCCACTCTCTCCCCCCCATTCCCCCCTCCCAACTCCCTCCCCCTTACCCCCCTCACTCTCCCTTCCCCACCTCCCCCCATCCCCCCTTCCCTTCTTCCCCCTCCCCTCCCCTTCTTCCCCCTCCCCTCCCCTTCTTCCCCCCCTCCCCTTCTTCCCCCTCCCCTCCCCTTCTTCCCCCTCCCCTCCCCTTCTTCCCCCCCCTCCCCTTCTTCTCCCCCCTCCCCTTCTTCCCCCCCTCCCCTTCTTCCCCCCCTCCCCTTCTTCCCCCCCCCCTTCTTCCCCCCCCCTCCCCTTCTTCCCCCCCCTCCCCTTCTTCCCCCTCCCCTCCCCTTCTTCCCCCTCCCCTCCCCTTCTTCCCCCTCCCCTTCTTCCCCCACCCCTCCCCATCCTCACCCTCCCCTCCCCGCCGGGCAACGCCGGGTACTTCTGCTAGTTGTAAACAAATGTAATCACTGTATGTTGGATGTAGATGGAAGGTGAAGGTCACGGTGGTTCGTCACATTCTGGCGAAGTATAACTTTAAAAAGCCAAAACAAAAAACTACTCAATGAACCTGGGCACAGGTTGGTGGACCGATTGGGCAAGGCGTTCGTGAATTGTCTGGGTGAATCTTGCCGGGGTGGTAGGCCGACAGGTGTGCACACTCACCTCCAGGCCATCTACATCTAGCCCAGGTTCAAATCCCGACGCAGCTACAAACCGCCGCCCTGGTGTCTCACAGGGTCATTCGTCCCTCGGAATTAGTTGGTGGACGTTAAAGATCCTACGGTGTCCTTCGGTAAGTAGGTGAGCTACCACGGGCAACCTGAATAAATAAATCTGCCATGACCGACTACTGTACGAGAATGGCATGGCAATGGCAAACCACCTACTGCAATCCTCGACTTGAGACATCTTCGGCAGCACCAATAAGTATAACACTCTGTCCGCAGAGTGCGGCCATAAGAACAATATCCTACTCATTAAACCAGTATAGGTACAGTAGGCCTACATTAAACCAGTATAGGTACAGTAGGCCTACATTAAACCAGTATAGGTACAGTAGGCCTACATTAAACCAGTATAGGTACAGTAGGCCTACATTAAAACCAGTATAGGTACAGTAGGCCTACATTAAACCAGTATAGGTACAGTAGGCCTACATTAAAACCAGTATAGGTACAGTAGGCCTACATTAAACCAGTATAGGTACAGTAGGCCTACAGATGGTAGGATTAGATTAATAATAATAAATATGTCGACAGTTTTATAATTATACATTGTTTGTCTCAATTCCTAATCACAAACGGAGTCTTAATGACGCTTGTTTGACGTTTCGTCCCGTCTTTTCACACACATTTTCCTTTACCTTGCAATAACTGCCGCTGGGTCATAATGACGGCTCAGCATCGAACCCGGCTTGGGCGCTTGTTGCCATGACAACGACCGGAAACGGCAGCGCGGGGGAATGGCCGCGAACACCTTGACTTCTGTTTGTATTTTCCTTACCCGCACTCTTGTGTACCCGATATTTCGTGCGCACCTGGTTATTTTATCTCGTTCTATGATATCGCGTCAATACATCTGCCATTTGCAGTTCATTCTCCGCCTCTCCGGATTCTAAAGTAAAGGATTTGCCTGTGGCGATGGCTAGCTCCACCCACGCGTTCTGATTGGCTGCTTGTGTGACGCGTTGCGGCGGGTGAGTGACGTCACAACTACTCAAATCGCACGTGTTTTATCACGTTTAAAATAAACAAAAAGTTCATAAAAGTATTTGCTCTTCCATTATTCCAAGATAATTCTTATACTATTAATCATTATGCTTAATCAATTGTTATGATAATTATTGATTATTATGATTCTAATGTAGCGGGCACATGGGTCAATAATTCCGCGCACCAGTAGGTGGCGCGAGCGCCCAGGCAGGGACCGATGGCACATGCCCCGCCCTTCGACCGAGCGGCCACGCCCGGGGATGAGGCGTGGCCTCGGCCTCTTCGAATTCGTGGCCCGTGGCCTCGGCCTCGGTCATCACCCCCTTTCGGCCTCTTCGAATTCCTCAGGATGCCCTTCGGGTTGAAGAATGCGGCTCAGGCGTTCCAGCGGCTTATGGATAGCGTCTTGCGCGACTTACCTTTCCTGTTCGTCTACCTGGACGACATCCTAGTCGCGAGCGCGTCCCAGGAGGACCACCTGCTCCACCTCTGCACGCTTTTCGAACGCCTGGGCCAGCATGGCCTAATCACCAACCCTGCCAAATGCCGTTTCGGTGTCGCCACCATCGACTTCTTGGGGCACCGCATCACCGAGCATGGGGCCGTCCCTTTACCGGCCAAGGTGGAGGCGGTCAGGGATTTCCCACGGCCCCGCACGATCAAGGGGCTCCAGGAGTTCCTGGGCATGGTAAACTTTTACCACCGCTTCGTGCCCCACGTCGCCCGGCTCCTCCGCCCTTTGCACGAGGCACTTCGGGGCAAGCCGGGCAAAGGTGACATCGCATGGTCGGAGCCGATGGCCGCGGCGTTCACGGGCGCAAAGCTGGCTCTGGCCGATGCCACCATGCTGGCGCACCCGGCGCCCGATGCACCGATCGCCCTCACCACCGACGCGTCGGACTACGCGGTGGGCGCGGTGCACGAGCAATGGGTGCGTGGTGCTTGGCAACCGCTGGCGTTTTTTAGCCGGCAGCTTCGCCCGCACGAACGCCGGTACAGCATCTTCGACCGTGAGCTGCTCGGGCTCCACCTGGCGGTCCGACACTTCCGCCACCTGCTGGAGGGCCGCCCGTTCACGGCCTTCGTTGACCACAAGCCCCTTGTGTTCGCGATGGCCGAGGTTGCCGAGCCATGGTCGGCACAGCAGCAGCGCCACCTCTCTGCCGTGTCCGAGTACACGACGGACATCCGTCACGTGGCGGGTAAGGACAACCCGGTGGCGGATTGCCTTTCCCGGTCCGTCGTGCACGCGGTCCACCTCGGGTGTCGACTATGCCCGGATGGCGGAGGCCCAGACCGCCGACCCCGGCGTCCAGGCCTTGCGGACCGCCGTCACGGGCCTCCGCGTCACCGAGCTGCCGTTCGACGCCGTGGGCACGGCCCTCCTATGCGACGTCTCCCTCGGCCGGCCTCGCCCCATCGTGCCCGCTGGCTGGCAGCGCCCAGTGTTCGACACCATCCACGGCCTGTCCCACCCTGGCGTGAAGGCATCCCAGAAACTCGTCGGGGCGATGTTCGTCTGGCATGGCCTCAGGAAGGACGTCCGTGACTGGGCCAGGACGTGCCTCGCGTGCCAGCGCGCCAAGGTCCACCGCCACACCCAGGCACCATTGGCCCCGTTTACGGTGCCCGAGCGGCGGTTCGACCACGTGCACGTCGACTTGGTGGGACCTCTGCCCCCCTCGCGAGGGTTCACCCACCTCCTCACCATGGTCGACCGCACCACGCGGTGGCCGGAGGCCGTCCCATTGGCGGCGACATCTGCGGCTGAGGTGGCGCAAGCCTTTATCGCCACTTGGGTTGCCCGGTTCGGTGCCCCCTCGGACATCTCGTCTGACCGTGGCCCCCAGTTCACCTCGGAGCTCTGGGCCGCGGTGGCGCAAGGTCTCGGGGTGAAGCTACACCACACCACGGCCTACCACCCCTCGGCCAATGGCCTGTGCGAGCGCTTTCATCGCTCTCTGAAGGCCGCGCTCCGGGCCAGCCT